>NC_067164.1:5232240-5514740 GCF_903995435.1 Acomys russatus | reverse complement strand
AACGGATGTTTACAATTGTCGAGGGTGGGCTGCCATGAGGCACTGAGCTGAGATTGGGGCTCTCGTTAATGAGAGCAGTCAGGAGGAACCATTTGGGGGAAGAGTCTGAGAAGATGACCCTGTCTGTGGCTCTCCCGAGCGAGCACAGGAGGTAGGGGTGGGACTTTCCATGATGAAGCTTCTACTCAAAACGATGACCATCCTCCCAGGCCTGTCATAGAAAGCATTCTTCTTAAGCAAATAGTTTTCAGTCTGAGGTTTTCCCGGGATCCCACTCACTGTCCTGCGATCGCCAGTCTGGACTTTTTCAGGAAAGTGGCGAGCAGGCGCAAAGGAAGCAGGCGAGGCACATAGTGTTTATGTAGCAAGTGCCCTGCTGGTGTGGGGAAACGGGAGTGGGGTAGAGGCAACTTTTTTTATTAATTTATTCATATTACATCTCAGTTGGTAGCCCTTCCCCTGTTTCCTCCCATTCTTCCCTCCCACTTCCCCCCTTCTCCCCTCCCCTATGTCTGTGATTGACGGAGACCTCCTCCCCCTATATATGCTCTTAGAATATCGAGTCTCTTCTTGGTAACTTGCTATCCTTCCTCTGAGTGCCGCCAGGCCTCCCCATCCAGGGGATGGGGTCAGAAAAGGGGCACCAGGGTTCGTGTGAGAGTCAGATCTCACTCTCCACTCAACAGTGGAGAATATCCTGTTCGTCAACTTTACTTACCAAGAAAGTGGGTCAGAGGAGAGGACATCCTATTGAGACTTTAGGTGAGAGTAGCATGGAAGAATGGGGAAATAGTAGGACCCACAGGGTCCTGGAAACCTACAAGAAGAACTTTATGACAGGCAGATCTGGGTCCTGGGGTCCTCCTCAAACTAAGGCACCAGCCAAGGAGAATATAGGAGGCAACTTTTTATGGGAATCCCCTACCTCTGAGCTGAGCAGTTGCTCTCCGTTAGCATTGTTTCCCTGAGGGCTCCTCTTTCAAGATCCCTGCATGTCCTTTGTTCCCAACGGTGAAACCCACCGCTCTCCAGTCTCCAAAACATATGCTTTGTTATAGAAGCCCGGCACAGTAAGAATGTCCTTCAGCCATGTTCAACAGCACGCTGAGCCCTTCAGGAGCCTAGCACCGCCATCGGGGCCGGAGATCTGGCAGGAACAAAAGAAAGAGTAACAAAAGCGGTTGCTTGGTGCCATTAAAAACACAGTACATGGTGGCATTAAAAGAAAAGATTGTGTGGTTTCACCGGCATGGAATCCTGAATGACACAAGAAAAGGGAGGGCATAGGAAGCAGCGAGGGAGAGAAAAGGGCAGACTCAGTGCCCACTCAAGCCTGGCTACAGTCAGCTGGGATAGCCAAGCTGTCTGAGAAGGCCAGCTCCCTCCTGTGTTCCACCCACCAGCAGAGGGCAGAGGGCAGCACACAGAACCTTGGTGGGAGTTCAACAGGCCAAGATGCTTGTTTGGTCCCACTCTGATGATGTCTGTCTCCCACACCATTCAACACTTAAAACACAATTCTCAGAAAACACAAGATTAAAAGGCTACAACAAATGTCCACTTTTCTACGGAGAAACAAGTTTCTTTGCATGGATTAATGAGCAGCTTTTCTTCAAAGAGGAATTCCCAGGCTCCTTCTGTCACAGGCCTTAGATTTACCTGCGTGTGACCTGCGGGGCCAAGAACAGGGTCTCACCCAACTTCAGGCTGTGGTTTAGATATGGCTTGAGTGTGTCCCCAAGTTTACAGCCTCTCCAACTCTCTCTCCCTCACCACTTTGACATCCTGCATGAAGCCAGATGTTTGACCTTGTACTTCCAAACTCATGACTCTAATTAACCCTCCTTCCTTTAGAACTGGCCAAGTCTTGTGAGTATTGTGTGGTTGGCGAGAGAAAACAGACTCATACACAACTTATGGCCAGCATAGCTATCCTGTGTATCCTTGAAGGGTTTGGATATTAGAGATCATAAAATAAAAACTGAGCGGGGAGCCAGAGAGAGAAATCACTCAAGTGCCATTGGCTGTTGCCATTGCTAATCAAAAACACTTAAAGAGCACCCCCTCCTCTCCACTCCAGCTACTTCTTTCTTTCTTACTTTTTCTGATATACTTCAATAACCAAAAAGTTACAAACTCAGATCCCCCAGGGTTTGCTTCTCCTGTTGGTACATCGGGTCATCCCGGTTTAATCAGTCCTTTTAAAGAATCGCCAGCCATTCTTCTGGCTGACGTTTTAATCAGGTTTTCCCAGGAATCCCAAAGGAGAGGGGAAATAGGATTGCAATGAGAGAGAAAAAATATCTGCTCCTCTCTACGCGCCAGTAAATTATGACTCGCAGCTGCCTCGGAGAAAGAACAAAAGACACATGGCGGAACATTTCTCTGGCTGTGAAGATTGACAAAGCAGTGGAAAGCAGGATCCTTTGCAGTACCGATGGGGAGTGGGGCAGGTGGCGGGGGCAGGGACAAGTGCAGCCCAGTGGAATGGGGCCTTCATGCTCACATAACACTGAAGGCATCCATGGGACAGGTTTGGGGCGGCAGCAAAGAACGGCCTCTGCCCATCCCTGACAGAGATAGAGAAAGAAAGCATCCTGAGTATCTCAGATCAGAGATTTTATTCAAATAATTAATCTAGAGCTTTGTGCTGTAATGACACATAACATTCTGGTGCACACAATGCCTCTCCTTCAAACCCTTTTCTTGGCTTCTAGATGTGCCCCGGGTCTCCCCTGCAGCATCTCAAGTTGTCCTAAAGATCTCTAAAACATACGTAGAGATGAGTCAGCAGCCTAAGGGAGCCAGCACAGCATGAGTCAGACAGCCCAAGTTCGCTTCTATGCTGTGTCCTTGGACAAATTAATCAGCTTCTTGAAGTCTACCATCACCTTTTCTCTAAAACAAGTATCAGGTGTACCTTCTAGTCAGGCTGTGTGGGATGAAGTAGGAAAGCAGGTGTGAGGAGTTTAGCCCACTGTGCTGTTTACAGAACATGCTGGGTGCACGTTGGTGGTAAGAAGCTGAAGGAGGGAGACAGCAAGGAGGAAGTGAGAGGCATCCCGACGTCGGTTCTTGCCAGCCTCCAGCCTCCTTCTGCTTTTCCAGACTTGTTCATCTCAGTTGGAGCTGGAAACTGCGTAAGAATGACTGCCACCTGAATTACGCTCCGTAATAAAGTCTGTAAACTCGGTGGCTCAAATACAGTAACTGTAATCCCACAGTCACGGAGGCAGGAAGTCCATGGTCAAGGTGCCAGAAGGGCCGGTTCCTTCTGAGAGCTGTGCCTCTCTGCTAGCTTCCAGGGCTCTGCTGGCCTTCTTCTAGGTCTCTTCCCATGAAACTGCCCACATGACCTCTGACTCCATCTCCACATGGCATTCTCACTGTTAGTGAGCCAAAGTAAGGACAGCAGCTACACTGGGTTCAAGCTGTTGTCTTAACTAGCCTCATCTTAACTAATTACAACTGCAATGATCCCCCCATTTCCAAAGAAGATCACATTTTATAAAGTCTTCAAAGTATAGGGGGGAGAGACAGAGTCCAACCAACCCATGCCACCACTTTTTGTCATGTGACCCTGGGCAAGTCACTTAGCTTCTAGAAGCCTCGGTTCTCTATGGTGGGTATAAGGAGAGTAGCAGAGCTTTTGGACATTCTACATACCTCTTTGAGAATGTGGTTCTGGAGGTCTGCGTTTCAACCTCCACCCGAGTCACTCTACCTGTGCCACCGTGGTGGAAAGTTCCAGAGAGGCAATGAGGGGAGATGTTGGACCAGTGCCTAAGCATCCCAGTCCTCCACAGTCTCTGGTGGAAAATGAGTGTGATTCACATGGTCTGCTCTGACCCCTAGGGTCTCCCAGGACCATAGAGTACTAGGTGGCCACTCTGAGTTGGTCTCCCTGTCTCCTTTCCCCATGCTCACACTGGGATTCCTTCATCTTCTTCACTTACACTACAGCTACTTGTCCTAACGTGCTAGTCTCTGTGTGGCCTCTGGGACCCAGGGGAAGAAGAGCTGCTGCCTGTGCTCCTCTGAGAACTAAAGAACAGGGAGACCAGAAAGTAGAACATGGTGCTTTGGTTTTAAACCCACTGAGTCTACTTAATGCTGCCTGTATTGACATGGGTATGGGACCACCTGACAGAGCACATCCAGGAACACATCCCTGAAGAAAACTGCTTCTCACCAGGACAGTAGCCATCAATTGCTAATAGCTCCTCAGCTAGGGACAGGCCTCCAAGAGCCCTTCCTCTTTCCATGCTAGGTTTTTGGCTGATTTGATCTTGCATAATCATGAGCATGTAGTCACTTCTGCTGTGAGTTCATGTGTGCAGTGGCTTTGTCACGCCAGCAAATACTGTTTTGCAGATGCCCCCCACCTCTGGCTCTTTTTTGTTTTTGGTTTGGTTTTGGGTTTTTTGTTTTGTTTTGTTTTGGTTTGGTTTGGTTTTGTTTGTTTGTTTGTTTGGGGGGTTTTGGGGGGGGTTTTGGTTTGGTTTGGTTTTTGGTTTTTCAAGATGCCTACCTCTGCCTCCCAAGTGCTGGGGTTACAGGCACACGCCTCTGCACCCAGCTCTACCTCTGGCTCTTATGATCTATTCTTCCCCTTCCTCAAAGACCCTTGAGCCTTGGGGGAAGGGGAGTGGAACCGATGCCCCACGTAGAGCTCGGCCAACCCAGTCTCTTATTTTCTGCACATTTACTAATCATTGCTCTTCTCAAGGGACAATTTCTTTCAATCTCCATTTAGGATAATAGTATCAGGGTCTCACTCAGCTATGACTTGGGTATCCATAGGGTTTGGGCCCATTTAACATTTTGTGGGACACACCTTAAATGCATTTTTTCATTTTTCTTTTTTTTTTAATTAATTAAGATATTTATTTACTTTATATCACAATCACAACTTCCCCTTTCTCCCCTCCTCCTAGTCGCTCACTTTCCCCTCTCCTCCCTCCCTGCCCCCCCCCCCCCCCCCGCATCCACCCTTCCTGCCCTACTCCTCAGAAAAGGGGAGAGTCATTTCATGGATATCAACCACCATTGGCACATCAAGTTGCAGTAAGACTGGGTATCTTCTTCCATTGAGGATAGACAAGGCAGTCCAGTTAGGGTAAAAAGATTGAATGGCAAGCAACGTAGTCAGAGACAGCCCCTGCTCCCACCTTAGAAGTCCCACATGAAGATCCAGATGTTATGTATGTGCAGAGAGCCTAGGTTTGTCCCATGCATGCTCTCTGGTTGGCAGTTCAGTCTCTATGAGCCCAGGTTAGTTGATTTTGTTGGTTTTCTTATGGTGTCCTTGACCCCTCTGGTTCCTTCAATTCTTTCTTCCCTTCTTCCACAAGATTCCTCAAGCTCTACTTAATATTTGGACATGGGTCTCTACACCAGTTTCCACCAGTTGCTGTGTAAAGCCTCTTTAGTGACATTTATGGTAGGCTCCCACTGGCAAGTATAGCAGAATATCATTAAAATAGTGTCAGGGGTGAGCTCCCTCTTATGGCATGGGTCTCAAGCTGGGCTAGTCATTGAGTGGCCCTTCCCTCAATTTCTTCTCCATCTTTTACACCTGTACAAGGGGTTTTAATGAACACTTTTGGCTAGGAAACATCAGTCATGAATAACCAGGGCACTCACTGCCAGAGGAACTGCTGTACCACTTAAGGGACAATTTAGTAGTCTGACTTGGTCAGGAAGTGAATAAAGAAGGATCCAGAACTTGGGCATTTTGCATCTGAGATGGCCATCCTCTCACTACAGGGACTTGCCAGCAGCTCATTTTGTTGTTGTTGTTTTGTTTTGTTTGTTTGTTTGTTTTGCTTTGTTTTGTTTTGTTTTGTTCTGGGAGCTCCCCAGTCGCCTCACACTGGCCTTGCTGCTCCACTGTAGGTCTTGGCATTGGCAAGACAGCCAAGGGTGGGTTGAGGACCACACTTCCTGAGCTCTCGTCAGGCATCTCCTATTCCAGTAACTATGGTCTAGAGGGCATAGCTCCCTCTAGGAGAGCTTCAGACTCCACTTCTAGAAAACGGACATTTTGGTAGTTGTGCTTTGAGAACCGCAGAAGAGAAAGCACGTGTATACAAAACTAAGGGCTCAGTGCCAAATATTAGCAACTCTTCCTCGTCATTCTTTTGTATGTGGTGGAGGTGCGTGGGATCTCCCTGTGACATCTCTTTCTTCCTCGGGGCTTTCCCATTGACATCTCTTCCCTCCTACATGTCTAGCATGCAGTAGACTTTCAGCAAGTTCTTTGAGCAGTGAACACATGAGGGACTAATGCGGGGAAAATCACCATTTCCTTGTCATATCTGGCTATTTGCAGGAAGGATTTGAGAAGGCTCAGAAATTAAATAAATCAGACTTCATAGGTTCTGACAACCACCGTGGTGAGTAGAACACACAAGCAAAGATTTCCACAAAAACCCCAGAGTAGAAGCTCTCATTAATGAATGCTAACTCTTCCTGCCTGAGCACAGACCCCAGGCTAATAACATTTTTGTGATTGCTTAAAAGCAGTTATAGCCACAAACCCAAGGTGCTCCTGGAGTCCACTGGGAGCCTTAATGACATTACACCTGAGCTCTTGATGTCAGGGGAGCTCCAGAGACCCGTTCGCAGACTGAAGCAAGATGGAAAAGGCCTCACTCAGCAAATAGCATGCCATTAACTTAGTGTGTGTGAATGGTGCCCAGGGAGGCTATGCCTGAGTCAATAAAAAATCAGAGTGGATAAACAGGCCTGAGCCAGGGAGGGGTGCGCAAAACAACTGGTGACGGAGGAAATGCAGACAGTCAGCGGGAATTCCTGAGTTCCTCTGGAGGAGTGTTAGAGGCAGGACACACAGAGCCAATGGTAATGGTCACTTAATGATGTAATGGGGCAGTCGTTGAGTAGAAACACTTGCTGTGTTGTGTGAGTACTGGGTTCACAGCACTCTCCTAAGTACTTTCCCTGGGTTTAGTCCTGGTTCCCTACAATAGCCCTACAAAGCTGGGTGCATCACTTCCCTCGTTTTGCATTTAAGGGAACTGAGACATAGAGAAGAGACTGGATTCTTCTTAGTGTGTTATCTGATTAGGGAATTAGCACTCCATGTCCCTGTTTCTCCATTTTATAGATGAAGAACTCAACAATGAGGATGTTAATAATTTGGCCAAGGTTACACATTAACAAAGTAGTTACTCAGGTTTGGGGCCAACCAGGTGTCTCAAGAGCTGGTGTGGATGTGCTAGTCGCTGCACGAAAAATATTTAGATTTACCTCAAAGAATATCTAGCACCCAATGTGCTGTGTATGATTAGCCAAAACAAACTTTTATACAAACAAGTCTCACAATAAGCCAGGAAGCATTGTCAGGGGTGTGTGTGTGTGTGTGTGTGTGTGTGTGTGTGTGTGTGTGTGTGTGTGGTGTGGTGTGTTGCTGGGAATCAAACCTGGAGTCTTAAAACATGCTAGGCAAATTATTGATTACAAAGGACTATGAGTGTTAATTTATCCTGGCCACAACCCTCTGAGACAGATAGTATATTGTACTCATTTTGCCAATGAAAAAAACTAAGGGAAAGTTGAAGGGTCTGGCCAGGAGTCATACAGCTAGTAAATTGTGAAGCCAGAAGCTAACGCATCTGGACCTCAAGCCTTGCTAACTACAGCTAAGAACCCATGGGTATGTGTAGAACAGTGTGGCGACCAGTAAAAATAGATACAGAATTAGTAGCAAGGGTGGATCTCCTCAAAGCCACTGTCACAGATGAGTATTGGTGTCACAATCATATATCAGTGCTCCCTTCTCTAAAAAGTGCTCGCTGGGGGTGCAGCTCAGTTGGTAGACTGCCCACCTACCATTCATGAAGCCCTTGGGTTTAGTCCTTAGTACCACATAAGCCAGGTGTGGTAGGAGGTGCCTGCAATCTCAAAATTCAGGAGGCAGGATAAGAAGTTCAAAGGTTATCCTTGGCTATGTAGTAAATTTAAAGCCAGGCTAGGATATGTGAAATCCTATCTCTGGTTAATTAATTAGTTAACATTAATTAAACTGTATGTAATCAAGGATAATTTTTTTTCTTGTTCCTAAGAGAGAAGAAACCAGCACTGGAGACACATGCTGAAGTTCAGGCTGTTTGAGATGCAGGTGTGAGGTGGGACACAGGTGTTGGATCAGCGCACCTGTTGTTTCTGTCTCTGGCAGCAAGGCCCTCTTCCAACTTGAAACAAGCATGGCCGTGCTGCCATCTGATCAGAAGGAGTCACACTCCAGGCTCGGCTTCAGTCTTCAGAGAGCAGGCCATCGCTTTGCGTTTTCTACACCCTGGTGTTTCGTCTCTGTAAATGCTGTTATGAGGAGAGAGAGAGCCTGGCAGCAATGGTGAGGCTGAGCTGACACCCGCCTCTTGAACGCAGCTCTCTATGAAACATGGCATGCTTGCCACCACTCACTGTGCGCATGGGAACCCCGCTCCTCTTCCTCTCCACCAAAGCTCCCCAGTGTGAAGTACATGGCAAAGATCAGACAAGGTGGCTGCGAAGAAGAATTCACCTGCTTTTTTTGTTGACGTTCCAGGAAGGCTGGGTGGCCCATAGGCCCATAACATGCTTCAGCCTGGATTCTGTCCCACAAGGAAAGGCTTTTGACCTAACTGAGGTGTGAAGCCACACTGCTGAGGCTATCTTCTCCAATGGTTCGAGCGAACTCAGGTATGGTAAAGAGGAGCTCATCTGTCACTCAGCAATCCCCAAGGGGTTCAGAAGCTTTGTGTCAGGAACCTGAAAGAACAATTAAATACATATTATAGCTACCAAAGTGCTACCTACCCAAGAAATAAGCCTACTTTATTTTTTTATTAATTGATTTATTCAGATTACAACTCAATTGTTCTCCCGTCACTTGTATTCTCCCGTTCCTCCCTTCCTCCTACCCCCACCCTATTGCCCTCCCCTAGGTCCATGACTGAGGGGGATCTCCTTCCCCACTTTATGGTCACAGGCTATCAAGTCTCATCTTGGTCATCTGCCTATTCTTTCTTTGAGGGCCACCAGGGCTCCCTACCAAGGGGAAGTCATCAAATATGGGGCACAGAGTTCATGTCAGAGTTAGTCCCTGCTCTCCCCATAACTGCTGAGAATGTCCTGTATGGGCTAGATCAGAGTAGGGGTTTATTACTTGTATTATCCTTGGTTAGTGCAATAGTTTGAGCAGACACCCCTGGGCCCTGATCCACCCATTAGGTTGTTCTTCTTGTAGGTTTCTAAGATCCTCTGGATCCTTCTATCCTTCTATTTCCCCTATCTCCTATATTTCTCTTACCTAGAGTCCCAGTAGGATGTCCTCACATCTATCCCAATCTCCTGGTAAGTGAAGACTTTCATGGGACATGCCTTTTGGGCTAGTGACCAATTATAAGTGAGTATATACCATGTGAGTCTTTCTGCTTCTGGCTTAACTCACTCAGTATGATCATTTCTAGTTCCATCCATTTGTCCACAAATTTCAGGATTTCCTTGCTTTTAATAGCTGAGTAGTATTCCATAGTGTAAATGTACCATAATTTCTTTATCCATTCTTCAACTGAGAGACGTTTAGGCTGTTTCCAGGTTCTGGCTATTATGAATAAGGATGCTATGAACATGGTTGAGCATATGTCCCTGTTATGTGGTAGAGCATTTTCTGGGTATATTCCAAGGAGTGGAGTAGCTGGGTATTGAGGAAGCCCTATTCCCAGTTTTCTGAGAAAGCACCAGATAGATTTCCAAAGTGATTATACAAGTTTGCATTTCCACCAGCAATGAAGGAGTGTTCCTCTTTCTCCACATCCTCACCAGCATGTGGTGTCACTTGAATTTTTTATCTTAGCCATTCTGATGGGTGTAAGGTGGAATCTCAGGATTATTTTGATTTGCATTTCTCTGATGACTAAAGATGTTGAGCATTTCTTTAAGTGTTTCTCAGCCATTTGATATTCCTCTGTTGAGAATTCTGTTTAGTTCTAAGCCCTATTTCTTAACTGGGTTATTTAGTTTGGTGGTATTTAAATTCTTCAGTTCTTTATATATATTGGATATTAGACCTTTGTCTGATGCAGGTAAAGATCTTTTCCCAGGCTGTAGGCTGTCACTTTGTTCTTCTGACAGTGTCTCCTGCCTTACAGAAGCTTCTCAGCCTCATGAGGTCCCATTTATTAATTGTTGACCTTAAGGCCTGGAATAAGCCCACTTTAAACAGGTGACAAATTCTTCCCTCTGCTTTAGGACATCAGGTGGGGCCTGACTGGTGATGTGAGCATCATTCCTTAAGCCCTCATCCCCTGATGACTGCCCCCAGATCCTAGGTCCCTGGCTGTGATACCAATTATCTTAGAGCTGCTTTTTGTTGTTTTACTTTCATTTCATGTCATTTTGGTTTGAGGACAGTAATGGGGATTAAATCTAAGTTGCCGTGCACCCAAGTAAAATGCTCTAGAGCTGCTGTTTGTTTGTTTGTTGTGGCACTCTCTTCAAATCCCCAGTAGGCACCTGTCTTAAAGCATATGAACTGGATAGCCATATGCCTTGCAGGTTCTTACCTCATAGTGGACCAGTGATGCACAACTGATTTTCACTGCATTCCTGTCATGCTGATGGGAAACACAAGACTCAGAGCAATCCAGAGCCTACCACTTTACCCTGTCAGATAAACCACTACACGTCAGGTACTGTCCACACCCACCACACCAGTGACCTTGCATCAGCCTCTGCTCACAGATGTTACCCCAAGTTAGAGACATGGAAGCTGAGGCTTGGTGGGTCTAATGGTTCAAGCAGAGACATTTCTTCTCAGGGAACCAAGCCAGGCCTTGAGACCTTGATATCACATTCTGCCCCATCAGGCAGATCTTCTTCCATTGACCTCTAAAAAGTTTCAAGTGTAGATTTGCATGAAAGAAGATAAAAGGCCAGAGTGGGCAAACGAGGTTGTGTTGGCCAGTAAAAGCTTGAAGAAAAAACATTCAAGAGCCTGCATTTGTCAACAGTGAGCAATTTCTTTGAGTTACACCTCCCCTTTCTGTGCCCTCAATAAAATGAGAGTGTGGGTGCTTACCCCAATAGTAGTGCTAGTTATAAAAAGAGGTTTCTAAGAGATCCAAAATCTACTTGCAGGAGAACCCTTAGTACAAGTGTCCTGAACAATGAAAATTGCTTTTCTAAATGAAACTAGACTCAAGTGGTTTGTTCTGTGCTGTTATGGTTGTCCAGTTAAGAGAAGTGTTTGCGTAACTTTTTTTTTTTACATTTAAAAAACAACCCGAGGAGATAATAAAATACTATCCTCTTTATTGAAGTCTAAGATTCCCTGAAGCCAAAGACGGCAGATTGTAGAGTTTGCTTGTCCTAAATGAACATGTTGGAAGATAAAGAATCCCCTTGGCTCTGACCTTCAAGGAACAAACCATGCCTAGGAGCAAGGAAACACAGCCAGTCTAATGCATTCTCCCTCTGCTAAATTCCACATTCTGCAAAAATTCTCTCTGCTCCCTAACTGCATTAGTGGAGAATCAATCAATATGAGAACACCAGGTTCGTCTTAAGGGACTTCAGTTGTTAAACAAAACCTCAAAGCAGCTGAGTTCCCAACCATAAATGTTTAACCCCAAAGTCTCCCTTTGATGCCCTCTCTCATCTACTTGTGCATCTTGATGTTCAAAGTAAAATCTTGTTCTAATAAACCAAGGACTTTGCTGTTAGCCTGATATCAGGCAAGCCTTTGTAACCTCTTCCAATTGTTAAATATTCATTTCGGGAGCCTTCCTTCAGGAACTTTCATTTCAGGAGGGTTCCTTTGGTTTGTAGCACCCTCTGATATTGAAAAAAAAAAAAAAGTCAGTGCTCTACAACAGTGACTCTTGTGTCTCTCCTCCTAGTGACACTGTTTATGCTCTGGATTTATTATAGAGCCTCCCACACTTGGTCCAGCGCCCACCAGAGCCAGCCACTGTACAGGAATCACAATGAACAAAGAGCCTTGTTCGTCCCGAGCCCCGCCCATGACTGTCATAGATGTCCCAAGAAAACAGGTAAATGGGAAAAGGTAGCTTCGCATGCCTTCACATTCCTAGGAAACAAACTCAAGGTGCAAGCTAAAGTGGTCAGGGAGGATTGGATTAAGACTTCATTTAGGGAGCAAGGCATGGTGGCGTGCACACCTTTAATCCCAGCACTCAGGAGGCAGAGGCAGGTGGACCCCTGTGAGTTCGAGGCCAGCCTGGTCTACAAAGTGAGTCCAGGACAGCCAGGGATACACACATAGAAACCCTGTCTTGAAAAATGGGGGGGGGGGGGCGGGGAGAAGGGGCTTTATTTAGAAAGTATTCATGTATGAATTAAGAAAATGTGTGATAACCCCTGTTAGCACAGCAGAGGCTCTGAACACCTTCAAATTCCAAGTCTAATTGTAGGGTTGTCGTCGTGTGTTCATTTTATTTTCTCTAAAAGGAATTGAGTGACAACCCGGTTTAACATCTTTCACTTCATATTTAATTTTAACAGAATGACAATATAGAGTTATTTCATCTAAGCATGGTGGCTCGTGCCTGTAATCCCAACACTTGAGAGGCCAAGGCAGAACCACTGCTGAGTTCAAAGCCACCCTAGGCTACATAGTGAAATCCTGTCTCAAGAACAAATTTCTTATAAAAATATTCAAAAGCCTCTTCTATTTTCTCTCAGTAGTATCCTTCTTCTTGGAGGCGCCTTTCCCAGAAATAATAGCTACCAAACAAATTTCACCAAAGATCAGTGTCTTAAAATTACAATTCCAGCTGGGCATGGCGGGGGTGGGGGTGAGGGACGACTGCCTTTGATCTCAGCACCTGGAGACAGAGGTATATAACTCTCTGTGAATTTAAGGCTAGCCTGTTCTACACAGCACGTCCCAGGCCAGCCAACACTACATAGTGAGACTTATCCTCAAAAAGAAAAAAGAAAAAAGAAAAAAATACAATACCTACCTTGCTAACAGGTAGACAATCTGAGCAGGCACTTGACTGCCCCCCATCAGCAGAGGGGATTCCATGTGAGAGCTGGGGTGATTGGCCAACTTGCCCACTTGTATGTCTGGGACAGAGGGATTCAGTAGTTTAGGGGATCAAAGCAAAAGCCCCCCAGGCTTCCTTTCCAGTCCTTCCCAGTCCAAGGAGAATAGGAGCTTCAGGTACCTGGACTTTCACATGGCTGCTCAGGGCACCTTATAGAGAAGACAGGGACAAATGGCTTTTTATGGCCTAGTCAGTAAAGTCATACAGCGTCGCTTCTGTCACTCTCTCCCTCTTCGAAGGAAATCTATAAACCCAGCCTATTTTCAACAGGACAATTAGGCTTTACAGTCATGCACGTGGTATGCATAAATTCAGGCAGGCAAATAAACGCATAAATAAAATAAAAAAGAAACCCTTCATGGAAACTCATAATGACAAGGACCCAGGTAATGAAATCTTCGATAACAAGAGCTCCCCGAATATCTTTGAGCAATTCAAAATCTGTGATTCAGGTTTTCTAGCTATAGAAATACAACACCCCCAAGGTTCTAACTCTTGCTGGTTTTAGAACGTATGGCTTCAGAATGGGGTTACAGATCGAGATAGGGAGAGATACAGTAGCCACAATAGCAACCTTGACTATCTGCAGCAATAAGCACCCATGTGTCTCAAATAACTGCTCTCTCCGGAATCATTTACTGTGTGCCAGGCACTGTATTAAGCACTTTCCATGTCTTAACTCATGTAATTTCTGGACACCTCCCCCTTGAGATGTGTGTTATTATTCCTATTCCTCAAATGCCAGAAATGAATTAGAGAACTCCCCCTAATGATATGATAGAAAGAGGCCAAACTTAAGGCTAAAAACACAATCCTTGCACTTAAGGCTCATGGTCTTTGTGCTCTGTGGTACTGAAGGGCTAAGTCAAGTCTGGCCTCTTAACTCATGGCATTAAGAAGAAGAAACGCACGGGGAAAGTTCATCTCAGGCCTCACCAAAGAACTTTTCATTGCAAGTACAAAAGGACCAACTTAGAAGCCAGCCTCACATGCCTTATTCTGCAGATGTGGCCTTCCATCCTGTCTCCTCCTCCTGACCTAGCTTTCCGAATGACTCTGATTTAAACAGTTTCTAGCCAATTAATGACAATACATTTTTTCTTTAGTTGTTAAGGTTTTGTTTACTTCCATGTTATCCTAAGATTATACCCAAAAAAACGATGATTTGGATCCCTTTTCATAGTGTAGTGTGTTTAAAAGCAAATTGAGCTAGAATTGAAAACACCAAGAACCTTTGTGCCTAAAGCCGTTGTCTAAAGGCTCAAAATAGTTTATAGACATTATCTGACATACTGTCACATCAAAGCTGGCAGTATCTCTCCTGTTTTGCCCATGAAGAAATTGAAATAATAAAACTCTGGTGTGACTGTGACACTGTGAAGAGAGCTGTTAACTCTGCCACAGGAGCTGCCTGGGGAGGTCAGGTGAGGGAGACTGGCCATGCCTAGACCAGTTTTCAAACCAACTTCCTCAAATACGTTTTAATACCTTGAAGATGAAAGAGTTGGCTCAATGTGCCTGACCCTCCTCAACTGGAGGAGGTCAGCCTGTATAGATTTTTCTCTGCTTTCTAGATATGAAGTTTTTGAAAGCAGTGTTTTTTACAAAAAAAAACAGCAACTTCTTAAAAACTTAGAGAGAGAGACAGAGACAGAGACAGAGACAGAGAGAGGAAATATCTCAGGAGCCCGGAGATATTAAAGACATGCTGCCTTTGTTTTCAATGTTCATTAAAATACTCTAATACAATAACATGAATGGCGGGCCCTGGGTTTTGTGAGGGCCAGCACATGATAGACATTAGCTTCACAATTGGTCATTTTACTAAGGAGGAAACTGAGAGTTGGGGAGATTATTAGGTAGCATGCCGGGGACCAGAAAGCCAGCAAGTGATAGAACCAGATGACCCCAAATTGCCTAAACTCAACTCCTGGTATTAAAGGTTTTTCTAAAGAAATTAATGAACTCGGTCTTGGAGTCATTGCGAGGGAGAGACAGGGAGACTTAGCAGCTAGGTTGTATCTTTACAATAGCTACTCAACAGACAACAGCTGTGAGCTATAGAATAAGGAATTAGCTGCCCTTTGGCTTTTTGAAAAGAAGACTAAATTCTTAGAACTCCCAGTGATAGGACACACGATGGTCCCAAAGAATTACACTAAAGAGATGACTAGTGGTGTCCCCTGAATAGTTTGGCCAATGAAAGGACCCAGGATGGAAGCCAGTTGTGCAAGAAAGACCCCTTGACTAAAAGGATGGGCTTTAGAGTCTGTGGTTAAGAATTCAATTACTCATGCTAAATCATGGGGCCCCAGTAACACCTCGAGACACAGAAGCTCCTTCGGGCTCCCACAGTTGGCCGTACTCGGTTGTGTTTATTTCTACACAGCCATGTGTTGGGGGAGGGATAGATTCTGACCCCACAGGGAAAGGACACCACCAGAGGGTTTTGTGTCAATGTCCTCTGACCTCAGTTCTGCCTCCTTTCTTTCGGCTGATTCTGACATATACTTTTTGGTATCATAAAACTACATTCCCAAGCATAGCATTTTTTATTGAGTTCTGTGGGCCATTTTAGTGAATTATTGAACTTAGGATAATAGCAGAAGCTTCCAAATTGAGCACAGAAAAGCACATAGCCTGATGTCTGAAGTGAGGACAGATTCATGAAGGACTGTGCCCTTAGCCTGTGAAGTGTGGCATTAGAAGTCATTGCATAAAAGCTATGTAGAAAACCATATATGCGTCTCTGCATGGTTAAAAGACATTTACTGGATTCAAAGATGGCCGTCACGTGACTTTCATGGCCTGGTCTTAGTTTGAGTTGCAATAACTGAACACTATAGAATAAGTGAGACCCGCCACAGCAGTATATTGCTCGTAGCACTGATTGCTGGGGTCCTGTGAGAGATTCTGTGCTGGTAAGCGCCCTTTTCTCTTACAGAGGTCTTTCTGCGTGTCTTAATGTTGTGGGAACGAAAAATAAAGGCCCTGAGGCCTCCTTCCTCGGAGCACGGATCCCACAGCTGTGCATTGTGTCCTCGGTTCCTAACCACTCCCAGAAGCTGCAGCTCTCAGCGTGGCACACTGGCCATTAGATTTCAGCAGCACACGTGTTCGAGATCATTGCTTTCCCATCTGTGTTTCCCTGTACCCGTTAGCGTTAGCCATCAGGCCCAGGACTCGTTTCAGATAATGATGAACCTCCCCAGCGTCAGTGAGACTGTTATCATGCGGGAGACAGACGCGCAGCTCCTTGGCACTTTTCTTCCCCGCAGCCTGTAAACATAGTTCCTCCACGGTCCTGCCTCAGTTCCTGTTTCCCATTTCCCGCCTTGACTTCTCTCAGTGATGGACCACCGAGATCAGGGTGTGTGAGCCAAATACACCCTTTCCTCCCCGCGTTACATTTGGTCATGGTTTTCACAGCAACAACCGAGAGGGAACTAAGACGAATAGATTTTCACCCGATAAGGAATTTTACTGCTTAAATTCTAATGTGAATCCTGTTGTAAAAGCAAAAAGGAAATCCAAAAACTGGGTCAGAAGCGCATGCCTGTGATCCTAGCACTCACGAGGTTGAGGCCGGAGAATCAGAAGTTTAAGGTCATCTTTGGCTACACAATGACTTTGAGGGACCATAAGTTAAAATGACACTTTTTTTCCCTTGGTATTTTATTACAGCAACAGTAACTAATACAACACTGCTAATATAAATGACGTCTCCAACTTTTTTTTCATTTTTATGCACAGATTTAGTGCATATGTATGTAAGTGTGTGGGCACTTGTATACACAGTGTGGGTGTATAGGGTATATATGTATGTGTGTGTGTGTGGACACTTATGTACATAGTGTGGGAGTATAGTGTGTATGTATGTGTGGGCACTTGTGTACACAGTGTGGGTCTACACATGTGTGTGTGTGTTAGGTGGCTTCGATATTGGTCTTTGCCTTCTAACTTGAGACAGGGTCCCTCTTGTTCCAGAGGCCAGGTTAGCTGGTCTGCAAGCTGCTGTCTCTACCTCCCACCTCACCATAGGAGCCTGGAATTACAGATAGATGCTACTAGGTCAGGCCTTACCTGGGTCCTGAGGATTCAGACTCAAGTCTCCATTCTTGCACAGTAACTGCTTTACCCACTGAGCCATCCCTCCAGCTCCCACATTCAGATTTTTCTGTGTAGACACTTATTTTAAATGAGGTCCTTGTGTTATTTATATTCACTTATTTAGGAATGGCATGAGAAAAAGACACATGCATGTGGCAAAGAGCTGCATACCCTCAGGAGGAGAAAAAAATTCCTGGATTTAGGTAAAATTGTGAAAGCACAAAAGCTATATTTCCTTTAGCGTGGGCATGCAAGGCTGTTTTCCGCGATCCAGTCACAGTGTACAGCAGCAAATAGTTGACAAATGTTTAATACATGATCAAGTGTGTCTCCCCACCCCCCTTCCACCCAAACACCTAATGTATTATTCCAGGAAGCTCTGAGAGACAAGCATCAATCAACGTTCAAGCCATCTCACCCTTCCTCAAGGTGAAAAATCTAAAACAACTGCATTATCTGTGTGACAATCGCTCGGTTTTATTTGGAGCCGCATTCCACTCTGACCATCAGAGAAGCAGTGACACAGTTTTTACTGCTGCTCTTATTAAATATTATTACTGTGGTGCAAGCTTGACGGTCGAGAGAGGAGAAAAAGGAGGCAGCTTCATTGCCCAGAGGAGATCCAGTAATCAGATGGTCTGTAGCCTGAAGAGGACATCAATCTTCCCAATGTAATTCTGACCACACACTTTAGCGGGCACTCTACAGTCTCTGTATAAAATACTAACCGTATTAAGGCAATTGCAAAAACTAAACAGTGTGTATTTGAGAGGGAACAAAAACTATGGGTTGAGAAGAGGATGAAGAATATTAATCGGGAGTTAAAAAATAAGAAACCGTGCAGAGGGGGTGCACTGAACTGGCCAGCAGTGTTTGCTGTTGGTGTTAGTTTGGTTTGATTTGGTTTGGGTTTTTTATGACAGTCTAGTATCCAATTTGACCCCTTCCTGGTTTAAGGAATCCACGTCTCTTTAAACGTAATCTCAAACTCTGACCACAGGCTTCCACGGGAGAGCCCCTAATTCTCACTCCTTTCCTTCCTCAGGTTCTGGCGGGCAGCACGGGCACCTAGCTGATCAAAGTCAGATTGACAAGGCTGTCACACATCGGAATTTTGAGCAGGTGACGGGAAGACGAAAAGCTGGTTCAAGTGTGCCCGTCAGCAGCAGCATGACCACCGCCGGAGGCATGGCTGGCTTCCTATGCTGCTTGACTCTCTGTTCAAGTCCACTTGGCAGACATAGGCTCTTAGCCCCTACCATGCTCTCTAAATGGCCCCTTCTTTCTCTTAGAGTCAGTTTTTCTCCAGTACCTGCAATCGAAGCCAACATGACTGCCATCTGTCTTCAGGAAACTTCTACCAGTGTGAGGCTGAGGAGTTGAAACATATTTCCCCAAAAGAGCATCCATCTTCAAGGTTCTTATTTTATGTCTGATAAAAATATGAGAACAAATACAGAAAACTAGCACTCCTCCTCTGTGTTAATTACTGCCACAGGGCAGCTGAGGTATGTTTCTCTGTTTACCCCATTCTCCAGGTGAGTAAGAGTCCAAAGAGCAACTAGGGAAACAGAAGGATTGGTGGCATAGTAGAGTACGTTCATTAGTCCTGGGTCTACAAATGAGCAGAGGAGATTCTCTAACCCTGAAGGG
Source organism: Acomys russatus (assembly GCF_903995435.1). Lineage (NCBI taxonomy): Eukaryota > Metazoa > Chordata > Mammalia > Rodentia > Muridae > Acomys > Acomys russatus. The sequence goes on along the minus strand of NC_067164.1, from coordinate 5,495,898 downwards.
CAGCAGTGAGGAATCGGGCAGGGATGTAAAGGTCGGCCACTAGAAAATAGGCTGCCTGCCATGGCAGAAAGTGGAACTGGCTGAGGAAGCTCTACTGTCTGCTGCTCCAAAGGAAGCAATCCCAAACACTCTCCGGGCCAAGGAATGAGGATGCCACAGGCCACCGAAAGCTGCAGGTGGAGGGTAGACTAAACAGAAGGGCAGTAGTGAGAGCACCTGGCAGCCTCCATTCCTTTGATGAATCAGGGAAGATGGGTCCCCAAGCAGGGTGGTGGTGCAGAGAAAGGAGAGTCTCACCAGGCAAAGAGGAATAGCTGTTGACTGGTACCCAGAATTGCAGCCTCAGAACCAGCAATGCTAGCAGGAACTATTGAGTACCTGCCTTGAGATGATCAAACTGCTCCGAAAGCATCTCTGCCTAGACTGAGCATCTTTGTGTGTGCAGGTGTCTGGAGACTGATGTGGTTCTGTTCCTTTGCTCCTTTATTGTCACCTAATATGTTCCACTTGTCTTTGCTGAGCTAAGCAGAGGAATCTCTGGGAGAAATGCTAGACTCAACTTGACTTTGGTATAAAGAAGTCTAAGATATCTTCCTGACCATCAGTGATTGCCCACTTTCTAAATTGCACACACACACACACACACACACACACACCTTGGCAATACTCACTGAAAACAAAGTGCTAACATGAAAGTTGCTCTAAGAAAGCCTTGCACTTGCCATAATCCCTAAGAGCCAAACAAAAACTCTAAATACCCCAAACCCTTCAATGGCCCATCTTCAAGGTGGTCCATCCTTAAGAACCACTAAGAAGGCTTGGATCTGCAAAAGTAGAAACTATTACATAAAGTCCTCAGCAGGACAGTGTAGATTCTACAGCACCCTGATTAGAAGCAGAGACCCTCCAATCAGACAGACTTCTTGATTATGGCAGCTAGTTGAGTGACCCTGGCAAATCACGAGCCTGGTGTTATTATGTAGGGGTGACAATGCCCACTGTTGGAGCATTATGAACAACTGGTATGGAAAATGCTCAAAAATAAGAAAAATATGTAAATAAATAAAAACCAATAAAGCCACTATTAAGTGAGTCTGGGTTTCAATGAGCCTCAGGAGACACTATACCTACACTGTTCCTCTAAGCCCTGGGGAACACAGTGAGACCTAGGATAGACACGGGTTTTATATATGCTGATTTGCTGTTTTTATTATGGAGCATTGGAAGCCACCACTGCCACCACCCCCAGGACCAGCTAGGTGAGTGACAGTATTGGCAAGGCCTGCCAAAGGTTTGCCCAGGGAATACAGACTCTCCAGACAGCTTCACGGGGAAAATCAGGAGCATAGAATTTTGTAGATTTTCTCAGTCATTCCAGTTTCTGCTTGGCTAGAGTGAGTACATAAGCTGTTTGTCTCAAATGAACGCTCCGGTAGATAAAACACCAAAAGGGGTTTAGGAAACATAACAACACCGGCCATCTGACAACAGTACTGAGAGAGATTTGCAGGAAAGAGTTGCAACTTCCTCCATCACTGTGGTCCCAAGATTCTGAAACAACTCCTGCCTGTCCTCAGATGTCAATGAAGCCACTATTTACCACATCACCAAAAGGCCTTCCAGACCAGGTCTCTCAGCTAGCATCATGTTTGGCGTAATGGTTTTATTTATTTAGCTGCTTTTCAGTTCTATCAAATATTCCTCTTGACTGCCGCCTTAATTGTATCTACAACCTGGACCAACTCCCCATGACAGCTCTTTCTCAATATTCCTACCTACAAAATGGAAAAACAACAGCAAGCTCCTTAGTGGGTTCACAAATAAATGGGAGCGGGAGGGTAATTCTTGGAGTCAGCCCTGAGCACTATCAAGGAAGAAAGAGGCTTAAGACGAAACATTTGTATGCCACCATCTGTGTGCTGATCCATATAAATCCCAGAAGATTCCCACAATGGGCCAATGGGAGCAGAAAGTAAGAGAACAAGGAAAGCCTTGTTGAACTTCAAACCACTAAGTGAGCAAAGCCATGTGTGCCCGTGCACAGTCAAAGGCGTTAGAACTCGGCCACTCACTTACCGCAAATACAGTACAATCCACATGGCTCTCACCAGATAGTCACTTAGAAATAAAAGCGCCCTGATAAAAATAGCATTTTTTTTCCTTTTCAGCTACAAGGGACACATGAGTAAGCCGTGTTCTATGATCAAAGTAGGGGGCAATCGATGAGCAGACTACGTACATAGCTAAAGCACGCAGATTAGGATGGAATTTGACAAGAAGTTTTTATTGTTAGGTATCAAATGGGTTCTAGAGAAGAGAGGCTCTTGTTACTGTTTAGTGTCAGAACAAAGCAGTAATTACACAGATGATCTATGAAGGAAGACCTACGAGAAAGCACAGTTGGGGACAGTCGCATATTGGGCAGGACAGAATGAGAAACTGGGCAACAAAAGAAACCTTTGATGTCACTTCCAGAAAGCAAAATAGCTCTACCATAAAGCGTGTATATGACACTAAGTCACCTTAGTTTCTTTGGTATTAACTTTCAGAATTTATTGAGGAAATTATAATTAAAAGTAAATATCCTCTAAATAATTTGTGACAATATTTTGATGCTCACATTTGTTGAATGCGTAAAGAGGCAAAATTTCATTGCTAGGAGAATATACATCACAGCTAAGGTAGTTTTCCTATTTGTTATAATGGTGAAAAATGTTTTTAATTAAGTGATATTAATACAAGTGCAAACAGAATTCTTTGGCGCCGTTTTCCTTATAAAGAGGTGTTAAATATTAAATGAAGGAAAATGCAAGCTGCTTTAGTTTGTCCATCTTAAAGATGAAAGTTGTATGACCTTGTATCCAGGGAACGCAATGTGGATTCATTAGCTAATTAGATCTTTGCTGTCGCTAGTATTATGAAAAACAACGTATGCTTGCCACCCTCGCTCAAACCAACCTTTGTGCGCTCTCTCTCTCTCTCTCTCTCTCTCTCTCTCTCTCTCTCTCTCTCTCTCTCTCTCCCTGTCTCCATCTCTGTGTCTCTCCCTCCCTCCTTTTGTCTCTCTCTCTCTCTCTCTCTCTCTCTCTCTCTCTCTCTCTCTCTCTCTCTCTCTCTCTCTCCCTGTCTCCATCTCTGTGTCTCTCCCTCTTTCCTTTTGTCTCTCTCTGTCTCTGTCTCTGTCTCCCTTTTTTTAAGCTCCAACTTCAATAAGATATAATTGACAAATCAAAAGTGTGTGTGTGTGTGTGTGTGTGTGTGTGTTGACAGCATATAACATGAGGTTTGTGTATTTATCCAGAGTGAAATGATTAAATCAATCTAATTAACAAATCTCCCACCTCACATATTTATCGTGTTTGTGGTAAGGACATTTAGAATCTCTTCTGCTAGCAATTAGCAACCTATTGGCAATTTTCAAGTGCACAATATATTACCACTAACTGCAGTCAGTACTGTGCACAGTAGGTCTCCATAACTTAGTCACTCTGCATGAGAGGTCTGCTCTAACCAGATCTCTCCCATTCCACCCAAACCTACCAACCTACCAGCCCCCTAAGAACCACCATTCTACTCTCGATTATATATACGAGGAAGATATAAGACTTGCCTGGCTTAAATTTGACCTAGTATCTTGCAGGTTAAGTATGTCTCCTCCTTTGTATGGCTGAACTGTATTACATCACGTGTAAGCAGTTGTTTTCTATTTCCATCCATCCCCAATGTACATCAGGGTTGATTCCATATCTGAGGTTTTACAAATAACGCTTCAAGGAAGGTGGAAGTGTGGGCATCTCTTTAACACACTGTTTAAGGATGCATCAAGAAAAGGAATTGATGGTTCACATGGTGGCTATGTGTTTAGTTTTGGAGGATCCTCCATGTTACTCCTCATAACCACTGTAGCCTTTTACACCGCAGCCCATAGAGTCCAAGGTCCTTGCTTCTCAAGGTCCTTGACAGCACATGTTATCTCTCGCCTTTTCTCCCCTCAAGCTCATAAAAACAGCTACTAGCAAAGCAGACAGATGACAGACAGAATTGGAGGTGCACGCCTGTGAGGACCTGTGAGTTCAAAGCCAGGGTGGGCAGCCTAGTGAAAGCCTGCCTTGAAATTCACAAACAACAGCTGGAGGGTGTAGGAAAGTGATCGCCTGGACTACACAAGGCCCTGGGTTCAATCTCCAGCAGAAGGAAGGAATAAGTAAGGACAGTAAGAAATGGGAGGGGAAAGGGATGAGAGAGAGGGGCGGTCTTCTTTCTGAAACAAAAGAGGGTCGCATTTCAGGGTGAACAAATAAGTTAGCTGACTGTAGAGGATACACCCATCACAATTCACACAAGGACAGATGGACCCACACAAGGAAGGGTGGACTCACATGAGGAGTGGTTGAAGAGCCAGTCTTCTAGCCCCCAACACACACACACACACACACACACACACACACACACACACTTCTGAGCTGCCTCCCGCTGCCCCACTGGCAAGCCCAGGAAGCCCAAAGGAACCTTTCATCTGAAAACCTAGTGACAACCCTAACCCTCCGCAAGCATACACCACTTAATCCAGGTCTCCACTTCCTGAACCCAGTCAGCCTGGTCCTGCCAGCAGCCAGGTGGCTCCTCGGAGGCTCCTTCAGTTTAGAGGCTGGCAAGTGCCTGTCTCTCCCTTCATCCACCCAGATGACACGTCCGTTGCTGTCATTCATTCCCTCATTGTTTCAACAGTCACTCGTAATCTAGAGTTTACTGCATACCTGTTACGTGCTTCTGTTTGTGCAGCCTTGACCTGTCCGACTACAATTCAATATATAGGGAAGTCGCTGTGCCACTTGGTGGTGGCCAACAGTGGTTTGTTTTTTTGTTTTTTTGTTTTTTGTTTTTTCTAGAGCTAGAGTTCTGTTTCTTGCTTTACTGTCTTGACCAAGTGTTTTATTTTCTCCATGTCTCAGTTTTCACCATTTCAGTATAAGATTAGCAAACAGCAGCCACCCCGTTATGTTTTGCAGGGCAATAAATAAATTATTGTTGCTTAGAAAGGTGTTTGATAAAAATATAAGAAAATCCCATTAGTTTTTATTGTTGTCACCTAAATATCTCAGTCAGTCTAAGATCGGGCACTCCATTGCTGAGCTGGTGGTGACATTTGCCATAGCATCTTCCATTTAAAATATAATACTTCCCAGTTATGGAGATATGTGTCTCCCTCACAGAGCCGGCCCCTGGGAGTGGGTCTGAGGAGAATTTGTCACTGACAAGGATTAAGTGAAGCAAGCCAAGTTGGTACATGAGAGAGCTTAGGGCCAGTGGCAGCTGCTATGACTAGATCCGAGCAGGAGCAAAGTAGATAGCAGCCAGAAGGAAAACATCAGCCTAGAAACGTCTGTGGAGCCAGCAGCAAGCCTGCTGTGTGCTCTAGCTACCCTGAAGGCACAGGGTCTACTACATCACAACGAAAGGTCACCACGCTTGGACATTGGCAACAGGGCTATGACAAGTGATGGCTCCTGCCATAGAAACAGTAGTGGTAACATTGCAGAAATGGCAGTGGTGTGGTTATGGCAGCAGAGGAAGTCATGGGCAATCATAGTAAAATCATCACAACCTGAGCAGCTGAAAACAACTCCAGGTTACTACTATGTTTATCCTTCTGAAACTCAGGGCTGAAGTGGGCTGTTAGAAGGCTGGAGATGAGGGAAAGCTGCTTCGTGGGCCATTTTAGCTTCTCAGTCAGCTCCTCTGCCATCTTGCCTGCTTCTGTGAGTTTCCTACTTCCTTTCTTCCCACACAGGGGTCTCAGATTATACTGGACCCACCCAGAAAATCCAGGATAATCTCAAAATCCTCACTCTCATCTTTTACTTCCAGGTTCTAAGATAAGGCTGTGGATGCCTTTGTGGGCCATCCCTCTGCTCACCAAGAGGCCATGAAGAACTGAGCACTGTAACTGTGAGCTGTCTACCCCACAGAGTCCTAATTCCTAACTGTTGTCACCTCCGTTTCTGACCTTCCACCCTCCCTGGCCGTCCGACTTCTCTTAAGGGTCAGCTTTCACAAGGCAAACAAAGAATCTCGTTTGGGTAATGACTAAGCCTCTTGGGGTGCACGGCGCTTAGCAAACTTGAGGAGAAAATGCCACGTAGAAATGAATAATGATTTCCCCATCTCACAAGTCAATTAATAAACTGACACTGCATTGAGATCTCAGGATGAAATGCATCCTCTGGGGCCAAGCGCACATTGCTGTTTCCTCTTTGTCTTCACTTCGAGCCGTACATCAAATGCACACTTGAGCTCGTTTTTCCTTTTTCAGATAAACTATCTAATTTTCCACCCCTGTGGTTTCCTTGGATGGCTCCTCCTCCTCCCGCCCCAGCATTCCCGGGGGATAAGGGTGGCTTATTCTCTTCAGTGGGTTTTCAGTGAGTGGGTAGCGATGGCCTCTCTGACTGGTCTCTCTCTCTCTCTCTCTCTCTCTCTCTCTCTCTCTCTCTCTCCTCTCTCTCTCTCTCTCTCTCTCTCTCTCTCTCTGTCTCTCTCTCTCTCTCCCTTTTTGTTCACAGGCTCCAGCTTCTGCCTCTCTCTCTCTTGCCTTTGGTATGTGGTGGGGAGTTTCCTCCCTCTTTGGTGCCTCATCAAGGGCCGCTCTAGCCTGATGTTAGTTCTTTCTAGTTCTGCAGTCTCTGGAGGGAAGGAAGTCATTCTGGCCGTTCACCTGCTGAGTCAAGAGTTTGCCCTTACACCCACCGTCATATTTCACTCTGGTTATAGGAAACACTCGGCTGATTGTACTTCCTTGGGCTCCCACATGAAAACAGAGAAGAAACCACTGCATGCTGTTCACAATCCCTTATGCTGCCTGCAGGTGGGCAAGAAATATGCCCAGCCATGCCCTAAGAGGAAGGCACAGGGAACTTCACCTTTTGACGTTGGCCTCTCTTCAGAAACCAAGACCTGTCATGGGGCAGGCTTTTATTCATGTTAATAAAGCTTTTATTCTCAAAGTTGCATCTCACTTTTTTCTATGTGAAATGAATAGCTATAATGTGTTAGGATACTGTTGGAGGAGAGATAGTTTCTAGTGCTCTATACTGCAGTCAGATAACTATGGTTAAAAATAATTAATTGTATATTCAAAAACACACACTAGAGCTGGAGATGCCACTCAGAGGTAGAGCCACTGCCTAGCCTGCGCAACATTCTTAGTTCAATCCCCAGCACCACAAAACAAAAATATTTAAATAGACACCAGAAAGGATTTTGAATACCCTCAGCACAAAAAATAAATAAATAAATACGTATTTGATGTGCTGGACATTTCAATGGCCTTGACCTAATCATTATGCACTGTATACATGTACTGAAATGTCACTTCATAGCTTATAAATACAAATGATAATTATGTATCAACTAAAAATACAGAAAGAATCTGGCATGTATTCCTTAGAGGAATAATTTTTTTAATTCTGTTTTCTTAATATAGGTAGATGTATCAAAAACTTCAGAGAATTCAGACAGAGGGGGCTGTGACAGAGAAAAATGTTGATGAAGGGTTCAAATATATGACTATGGGGAAAATGACTTACCTGGAGATCAGCAGTGGCAGGAGGCAATGACGGTACCCTGAGCACAGGAGGAGTGAAGGCTACGGGGACTCCCACCCCAAGCCCGTGACTGCCACACATTCACTACCGCTGTTGGGACTGAGTTCTGCCATGTCCTCACTTCCAACCACCTGCAGTTGTTTAACATATCATCTCAAAACTCAATGCCCTGTATTGCTGTGTAGATATGAAGTGCCCCCCCCCCCAAAAGGGCTCATGTTGAAGGCTTGGCCATCAGCTGGTGTCACTATTGAGAGGAGGTTGGACCTTTGGTGCTCTGGTGTAAATCAACAGATTAATACTTTGATGGGTTCATAGAGCTGCATTATTGGGAGTCCAGGGTCTTCCAAGCTGGAGGAGGTAGGGCAGTGGGAGGAGGGACTGGAAAGATACGTCTTATCCTCTGCTGCTTCTGCACTCTGCTGCCTGCTGTAAAGTGAGTTGCCGCCTCCTCCTCCTCCTCCTCCTCCTCCTCCTCCTCCTCCTCCTCCTCCTCCTCCTCCTCTTCTTCCTCCTCCCCCTCCTCCCCTTCCTCCTCCTCCCCTTCCACAAGCTCTCAAGCAATGGATCCAGCTGACCAAGGGCTGAATAACATTCCTGCTTGCACATTGTTTCTTTTAGGTACTTATCAAGGCTACAAAAACAACACAGTTTTAAAAGCTGATGAAGCTCAGTCTGGCCCTCATTTGTATGTAAAACCTCTCCATTTGTATGGATCAAGGGTCTAGGAGTGGCTTTTCTGGGCCTGTGCTACAGGATCTCTCACTGGCTCAAGTGGGGGAAGGATAGACACTCAGGACCGGGCTCCCTGTAGACTGTAAGACCTTGGTTCTTCACTGATCTTTGGGCAGATTCTATTTCAGCTTCTTCTTATGAACGTGGCCTCTTGCTTTAACAAAGCAAGGTAAATCAAACGGTAGCAGAGCCTTCAGGCAAGTAAAAAGTTCAAATCCTTTATAACCTAGCTACAGAAGAATCATTGCTGAATACGCTATTGGTCAAAAAGTCAAGGAAAGAGAATCGCAAAAGCCTACGAACACCATCGGAGGCGCTGAGCACAAGAGCTGAGCAGGCACCAGAAGCCCTTGCCATGTGGGGCGCCAGTTGCCCACTACTGCCCCCTGCTGCCAAGTACCAGCCAAGTGAATGGCTTCTGCTTCTGCTTCCTACCGCTTCTAGTCTCTTCCCACAATGCCCATAGCTGACACTAGTGAAAGCACAACTACCAAAGAGGCTCTCGTGCATGCCCCACAGCTTCAGCAGCCAGTAGTTCGGAGACCAGGAACTAATGATGGGAAAGGACTGTTGTTTCCATATGTGCCCATGTGTCCTGCCCTTTCCCCTCTCGTTCTAAGCAGCTCATGTCCCGTATTCCCTGAGCTACGGCTCAGGGCCCCTGCTACCCACCCCTTCACTAGAATGTCGCTTTGGACTTCCTTCCTCTGGTTGTAGCTCCAATATCCCACCCTTCCTGATCCCATCTTTTCAGTTGTTTGTTTTGTTTTGTTTTGTTTTGTTTTGTTTTGTTTTCCCAAGCATACACAGCCTATGTTACCTGCCCTTGCCTCCTTGAGGCTCTAATCTTTGCCCAGTAGCACTGAATGAGAGCACAAAGCCTTTAAATTGATTCAGTTCGGCAGTCTATTACACAGACACTGTAGTTCAAACATTATGCTGGACGCCAGGGATGCAAAGATGGAAAAGAAACAGCTCTTGCCCTTGAAAGAGGATGCGGTTACGCCAGGGACATAGACATGCATTACACCAACGGATAAGTGCTCCAATATACGTACACTCTGACAGTTTGATTGACAAGCCGTACGATCTGGCTTTATTGGCTACAGGCTATCTCTACTCCTGATTCTTACTAGAATGAAAATGCAACCATGAACTCTCAGCTATATAATCCTTATCAAACATTTATAATAAATAATTTATAAAGGTGTTAAAAGACAAACCATCCGTTCATCGCTTTAGATACCCTACAAATGTATGTCTTGTATACATAAGTGCACCATTCTATGGTGGTGGTGGTGTTGTCGTCATTGTTGTTGTTGATAATGTAATGAGCTAAAACGAAGTGGTCCATTTTCTTGTTTCAGCATCTCCCTTAATCTGCTTTTAGGGAGCAGCACTTGGCTGTCTTGTTCTACTTCGCAGTCCTAAGTAATGTTTTAAAAAACTGTTAAAAGATATTTAATATGTACCCAGTGGAAGGATGAGGGGCACGCCCTCCCCTGTACCACCCGTGCACAGATGCTGAGAAGGCCACTGAGAAGCTCCTCTCAGATCTTGGATTTAGCAAGAATTTACTAAAAGCAACCCCAGTGTTTAAATTTTACTGCAGAACCCAGCTCTTCTTATGCTCTGTGTTTCTATATTGGGCTTAGGAATCAGAAAATGACAACAAAATTCTTACCCTCTTCTTGCAAGTGTATGAGAGTAAGCAATAGATGCTTCTTTTACTGTTCTCACTTTCTGTTGACTCCAACTCCTCTTTTATCCTTCTCCAGGCATGCTGGCAAAAAAAATCCCATGGCCTCTGTAGAATAAGGACATGTACATTACTTATAAATAATTACACAGGTATGTTTTATGGTGTTTCAATTTGGAGAAGAAAATCATGGAAGGAGGCTATCTGATCAGAGCTTTAGAAAATGACATTTATATCCAGTCTGAGAAGGACTTTTTGATGATACCAGCAAAGACTTGAAGGCATAAAAGTTCACCTTTGGACAGAGCATGGGACTTCAGCACTTACTTTTTTGTCAGTGCATGTCACTCCACGTTAAAAGAATTCTTCACCTCTTAAAATACATCCTTGTCCTGATAAGCACTTAGGGCACAACTCTGATGACAGACGCTTCCACCAAGAGAAAATTATTCTGGACCACACCTCTTTCCAGACATTCATGCTCCAAAGACTTCCCACTCTGCCTTAGGTTGGCCAACTACATCAGTGCTTTTCCATCACTGTCACCATAATGCCTGAGAGAAACTAAAGACAGGAAAGATCTGCATTGTCTTATGGCTTCAGGGACTGTCAGTTCCTGCTGGTGGAGAAGGCCTGGTGTCTTGGTGGGAACAGGGAGTGTGTACCAGATTCTGTCACCTCACAGTACACCAGGGAATAGAGAGGGAACAAGTTCACCTTTTCCCCTTTCTTCCTACCCCAGCCCATGGGATGGTATCACACACATTCAGGGTAAGACTTTCCTCCTCAATTAATCCTCTGGAATCACTGTCACAGACACACCTAGCCCTGTGCTTTGGTCTCCTAGGTGACTTTGAATAAGGTCAGTTAGCAGCAATGATGATCTCATCAAGTTGGACAGATTAAGCTAGAATGGTAATTCTTCTCATAGGCCTCTCGTAGAGTAAGAATGTCCAGAGTAACGTCAGCGAGCCCCAGCTCATTTCCCTGTCCTCTGTTCTGGCAAAGTCATTTCCTTGGCCTGGCTAAGGCTGCTGTAATGGAGACAGGAGCACAACACTTCACACTGGGAGTGGATACCAGCTCCACTCTTTGGTATGCACAAGATTTCTAAGCAGTTTACCTTCTCCTCTTTAATCCTCATTTCCCTTGCACTCTGAATGTCTAAGAACTGCTGTTTTTAGCTGATTTCATTATTTTAAAGTCATACCTACATCTTTGACAATCTGTGATATTCATTGATTTCTTTGCAATCTACAAGCCATATATATTTTTAAATATAGATTCTACATAACTCAAGATGCCTTTAAAAATGAGTAATTTACCATGCCACAGGAAATTAAGACCTGTAATAGTACTGAGATATGAATGGTTTTTAGGTACCTTTTATTACTTTGATTTCTTTTTTTTTTTTTTTTTTTCCATTTCTAGTAAATACTGCAATTATTCAGACAGCTCAAAATGTCATAGGAAGATATTAGTGAAAGCAGTAGCAAATCTCTCTCTTAAGTGAGTCCACACCAAAGCACATGGAAACAAATTTTCTGGAATTAATATGTGAAAAGTATAGGATTTTTGAGGATTTGAGGGGTGATTTCCAGCCTGGAAAGTTGCTTGTTTAAGAAGAGTGAATTGTTGGCAAGAAGAAATTAATAGAGAAGTAGCTTTTGTTGTCAACAAAGTCAGTGTCAAGATTTTTTTATTTAAGTAATTTATTCAGATTATATCTCAGTTGTTATCCCCTTACCTGTATCTTCCCATTCCCCCTCCCTCCCTCTTTCATTGTATTCCCCTCCCCTAGGTCTATGACAGAAGAAGACCTCACCCCCACTATAAGATCACAGCCTATATGGTCTCTCCTGGTAGCCTGTTTACTCTTCCTCTGGGTGTCACCAGGTCTCCCCACCAAGAGGAAGTGGTCAAATAAGGGGCACCAGAGTTCATGTCCAAGTCAGTCTCTGCTCTCCACACAATTGTGGAGAGTGTGGTGTCCATTTGGTTAGATCTATATAGGGGTTCTAGGTTTACTGAATGCATTATCCTTTGTTGATACAGTAGTTTGAGCAGGCTCTGCCTGGGTCCAGATCTGGCAGCCTTGATGGTCTTCTTGTAGGTTTCTAGGACCCTCTGGATCCTTCTGTTTCCCCATTCTTCCTTACCTCTCTCCCCTGGAGTTCCAATAGAAAGTCCCAGTATCTATCCCAATCTTCAGCTAAGTGAAGACTTTCAGGGGACATCTCTGTTGGGCTAGTGTCCAATTATAAGTGAGTATATGCCATGTGTATCTTTCTGGGTCTGGGTTAACTCACTCAGGATGATCATCTTTAGTTCCATCCATTTGCCTGCAAATTTCAGGATTTCCTTGTTTTTAATAGCTGAGTAGTATTCCATAGTGTAAATGTACCACAGTTTATTTATCCATTCTTCGACGGAGGGACATCTATATTGTTTCCAGGTTTTGGCTATTACAAATAAGGCTGCTATGAACATGGTTGAGCATATGTCCTTGTGTGGTGGAGCATCTTTTGGATATATTCCAAGGAGTGGAATAGCTGAGTCTTGAGGTGGCCCTATTCCCAGCTTTCTGAGAAAGCATCAAATTGATTTCCAAAGTTGTACAAAGTGTACAGGTGGTTGTACACCAGTAATGGAGAAATGTTCCCTTTTCTCCACATCCTCACCAGCATATGCTGTCACTTTAGTTTTTGAGGCTGAAGACACTGTCAACAGAACAAAGCAACAGTCTACAGACTGGGAAAATATCTTCACCAAGCCTACATCTGATAAAGGGCCAATATCCAAAATATATAAAGAGCTCAAGAAATTAAACACCACCAAACCAAATAACCCAATTAAGAAATGAGGCTCAGAACTAAACAGAGAATTCTCAACAGAGGAATATTAAATGGCTGAGAAACACCTAAAGAAACACTCAACTTCCTTAGTCATCAGAGAAGTGCAAATCCAAACGACTCTGAGATTCCATCTTATGCCCATCAGAATAGCTAAGATCAAAAACTCAATGTCAAGATTTTAAGTGTTTCTTTCCCCCTGGTGGGGCTACCTCAGTTCTGATGTCACTTGATATGTTTGAGGGTGGTGCTTTCCTTCTCTGAGGAGTAGGGATAGGGGAAACAGGGAGGGAGGGTGGGACTGGGAGGATAGGAGAGGGGGTGCTATGACCAGGATGTAAAGTGAATAATTAATTTAATTTAAAAATAAGATTTTAAGTGAGTACTGAGGGAGAAAATGGGTTTCACTCTGATGGTGGTTTTGTCCTTAGGCTTAAGGGAGATCTGGCCAGCACAAAGTCCAGAGGAAGTGTGGTATTGAAATCACAAAGAATGTGGACAAGAAAATTTGCCCCTTTCCCACTATGAGAGTTGGGAGCTGACTATACTAAGTTTTATTCTGAGTGTGACCAAGGCATTGGTCAGGCAAGGCACAAGAGCAGATAGAAGCCGTGGTGTAAACACTCAGTGTTCTTTAAGCACAATCAAGAAGCAGTGACCCACAGTGGCCCTGGAATAAGAATTAAAATAAACCTTGTAATGAGAGCTGTGGCCTTGCGTGCTCAAAAGCTACATAGATCATCCTTACAGATTCCACTGGGTACCAGCTAGCTGGCTTCCCACCTCCCACACATTGCTCCAACAACTATCACCACTGTGTTCTTGCACTACACTAAGCACCAATGTATGTCTCATATGGTCCCAAGATGGCCTTTCTTTATAGGTTTGTACATGCAGATTAAGGCTTTCCAGACTTTTTGGTGCCTGAGACTCAGCAACTTTACCTAAATGTGACCACTGGCTAGGACTTCCTCAGGGGGTGTTAGGCTAAGATTCTAAATACTTGCATGGTCTTGATCATTAATTTGTGTGAGTGAGGGTGTGTGTGCGTGTGTGTGTGTGTGTGTGTGTGTGTGTGTGTGTGTGTGTGTGTGTGTAAATATGGTGGCCAAAAAACACCACTGGGTGACATTCTTCGGGCATCATTCACTTGTTTTTTTCTTTCCAAGACAGGGTATCTTAGTGGCCTGGAACACCCCAGGTAGGTTAAACCAGCTGGCCAGGAGGCACCAGGGATTTACCTGTCTCTGCTCCCCAACACTGACGTTACAAACTTTGTATCACACCTGGCTTTTTTAATGTGAATTCTTATAATGGGATTGTGGAGTGTATTTGTTTGTGGCAGGATATTTATTTGATCACAATGTGTTGTTTACTGGAAAAACCTGTTTCTAGTTGTGGTGTAACTCAGCTCTAGCACACACATGTAATACAAGAGTTTTCTGCTTGTAAACAGGATTAAATAGTGTTAACCATAGGTCTAGAGGCAGAGCAAGCAACCAGTTGACAGGGAGGAAACATGGGGAAAAAACAGAGAGTAAGAGGAAGTCAGGAGGATGGATAGGGAGACACACACAGAGTAGAAGGGAGGAAAATTCAGTGTGATGGTTTCCTGAGACAGCATAGGGAAGGAGGTTTCCTTTTCCTTTTGAAACTTGTGCTGAGGAGGAAGATAGAGAGAGAAAGGAGGTCCTGAGAGATGCCAGGAAACTAGTTCCATACACAGATGGATGTCCCTCCACTCTTCTGATGTCATTGAGGCAGTCTTCCCATCTCTCCAGCCCAATTGGAATCCTAATTTTGATTAAGGTAAGGAGTCCCTGAAGGCCTATCACCAGACTATATTGGGTAGTCTCTGGACTGCTGCAAAGCCCCCCACGAATTTATCTAAGATTAGCCAAGTAATGCAGGAACCTAAGGAGTCTCCAACAGCCTTTCTGGAGAGATTGATGGATGGGTATCGCACTCACTTCCCCATCGATCCAGAGGCAGAAGAAAACAGGAGAGCCATTAATACTGCTTTTGTAACTCAGTCAGCTCCAAAATTAGAAAGAAACTCCAGAGAATGGAGGGTTTTGAAAGTGAGAATCTCTCTACACTAGTTGAGATCACTACCAAAGTATTTAGCAACAGGGAGGATCAGGAGGGCAGATGGGCTAGAAAGACTGCCAAAGTCATAGTAGCAGGCCTTAATGAGGACCTCTTGGCCTTCCTTGGCCAAGATAGTTGGTCTATGTGCCCCAAAGGGCAAAGAAGGGAAGGCCTACCTTTCCAATAAGACCAATGTGCCCATTGCAAAGAATTAGGACATTGGCGTAAAGACTGCTCCAAATGGGGAGGGAAGAAACCTAAACCTAGGGTTCTCCACCTTGACAGGGACTAGAGTGTTGGGTCTTGATTTCCCTCCCCGAGCCCAGGGTAACTTTAAGACTGGAGGGAAAGCCAGTTGACCTCTTGGTTGGTACGGGGGCTCAATTACTTGTCTTCCAAAAGTTCAATGGGCCACTGACCTCCCAAAAGACTTTAATACAAATACAGATACTAAATCCTACCCATAGACTACTGCCAGGAAGGTGGACCTGGGGAAAGGCACTGAGACTCATTCATTCATAGTGATTCCTGAATACCCTTACCTCCTTTTGGGTCAGGCCATATTACATAAGCTAAGGGCCTAAGAAAATGAGACTGCTATAGACTTTTCTTGTGAGGGGAACAGCAATCCAAGATGGCATTTATGTGACCTTACCTCTAGGGTAATAGTACCTCCGTAATCCTGAGCCCAGAACAAAAATAAACAACAAAGAAAGTTCACTGTTAGTAGATTTACAGTCTAAATTCCACAAGCCTGGGCTAAAATCAACCCGCCAGGTTTAGCACATCAAGCCTGGTTGTACAAATAAGACAAGGGCTGAACCCATTGTCCAATGTCTCTCGAGGAGGCATCGAAATTCACATCAACTGCCTCAGAGATGCAGGAATCTTAATCTCCTTGAAATATCCACCTTCTGCCAGTGTGAAAGCCTGGAACCAACTTTAGACCAGTCCAGGACCTAAAGGAAGTAAATAAATGCGTTGAAGATATTCACATAACTGTGCCTAACCTTTACATGCTGCATAGCCTATTACCCTCTAAGAAACAGGTCTACACTGCCTTGGACATACCTACCCCAGGGGTTTAAGAATTTCACAAGCATCTTTCATGAGGCCTTGCCCATGGACCTGGGTGAGTAGTGGTTCAGTTCCTCCCCTCATCCCCCATGACACTTCTACAATATGTAGACAACTCACCGTAGCAGTAGAAGATGAGATCCCCTGCTGAGAAGCTACAGAAGGGCTGCTATGAATTCTTCAGACTTCAGGGTATTGTGAGTCCTCAAAGAAACCCCAGTTATGCACCAAAACAGCCACATATCTGGGCTTCAATCTCAACTAAGGTAAGACATCTTTCTCTCCTGCAAGCAATCTATCCTAGGGATCCCCACACCCCTCACCAAGAGGCAGATCTATGAATTCTTGGGAAGTGTAGGACACTCCAGTTGTGGATCCCTGGGTTCGTAGAGATGACCAAGCCCCTCTATGAGGCAACCAAGGGGCCTAAAGGCACGTCCCATGATCTGAGACAGAGGAAAAAGCTTTTAAAGACATTAAACTGGCCCTTCTCTCATCATTGCCACTGCCAGATATTTCTAAGCCCTTTCATTTGTTCATGGATGGAAAGAAGACGCTTTAAAGGGGGTTGTTCACTCAGAGACTGGGGCCTTGGCATCATCCAGCGGCATACTTGTCAAAGAAGTTGGCCTCTGTGGCTGCTGGATGGCCGGCATGCCTAAAAGGTCATAGCCATCACAGCTCTTCTTACAAAGGACTGATAAATTGACTTTGGGACAAAAATCTAATTATTACCGCCCCTCATACAGTGGAGAGCCTATTAAAAAGCCCACCTGATACATGGCTGACTGATACCCAGTTAACCCATTAGCAGACTCTTCTATCAAATCAGCCTAAAATAACCTCTGCCCAGTTTGCAGCTTTCCTGCTGCCTGAAAAGACAGGGAAGCCCCTCCGTGACTGCTTATAGGTGATACCCCATTTCCAAAGTATACGACCAGATTTAACAGACAACCCACTGGTCTCCCTGGACTTGCACATGTACACTAATGGCAGAAGTTTCAATGAAAATGGGAAAATGTGGCCATAGTTACCCCGGAGGGACACTTTGGGCCAAGCACCTTCCCCCTGGAACTTCTACTCAGAGGGCCGAGCTGACCACTCTGACCCTGGCCCTCTAACTGGGTAAGTAAAACAGAGTAAACATCTACATCGATAGCCACTATGCTTTTGCCACTCTTCAGGTACATGGGGCAATTTATCAGGAAAGGGGGTTCTTGACTGCAGACTATTAATAACAAACAGGAAATCCTCAACCTATTAAAAGCTCCCTGGGATCACAAACAAGTCTCTGTGATGCATTTCCCTGGACACCAAAGAGGGGACTCTGGAGAGGTCACAGGAAACCAAGGAGGCAGCCCAAAAGTCACCCAACACCATGATGGCTCGATGCCAGCTCCCACCCTGCCAGAGATCCCTACCTACTCAACTGAGAATGATGACTTCTTCCAAAAACTGCCTCATACTTCCATTAAGAAAGGATGGTAGGGGCTAGAGAGCTGGCTCAGAGATTAAGGGTATTGGCTGCTCTTCCAAAGGTCCTGAGTTCAATTCCCAGCAACCACATGGTGGATCACAATCACCTATAGTGAGATCTGGTGCCCTCTTCTAGCATGCAGGCAAAACAGTGTATACATTGTAAATAAATAAACAAATAAATAAATGATGGTTGCTCACAGCTGACAACTACATAATGCTGCCCTAAGCCTTGGAGAGGACTTTGGTCAAACAACTACATCAAGCCCATCCCCACTCTGATCCCCATGCTCCTGAGTCTCTGGGTTGCTGGCAGTGCTAAAATTGGGACAGCCTCCCTTATGACAAGTGACCAACATTACTGGACTCTTGGGAATCAGATCAAGAGGGACTTAGCTGAGTTGGAAAAATTCCTCAACTACCTGACTACCACCCTAAACTCACTGGTCTTACAAAACAGGAGGGGCCTCAACCTACTCTTTATAGAAAAAGGAGGCCTTTGTGTAGCCCTGGGAACAATGGGAGAACTGTGCCAATCATACTGGAGTAGTTAAGGAGAGCCTAAGCTTGGTGAGACAGAGGCTGAACGTGAGGGAACAGGCCAGATCGGCTAAACAAGCTTGGTTTGAGTCCCTCTTCGACTGGTCACCTTGAGTCACAACTTTAGTAAGGTGACTGATAGGCCCTCTGATGGTTCCTCTGTTGATAATGCTCTGTGCCCTTTGGCTATTAAATTTCACTCCCTGCTTTGTGCAAGATAGGATAAATGCTGCTAAGCTCATGGTCCTGGGGACTCAAATGACTTCTTATCCACTGACCAAAATCTGTGACATCAGAAGTTTGACGAGTTACAAGAACGAGGGGAGACGGTTGGGAGCCTCCTTAACTGCAGAGTCTCCCTTGTGTGTAGTCTCCCTTCTGTATTAAGCTAAAATTGCCAGAAACAGCTTCTGGCCCAAATGTTCCAGATGAGTCTGAGCCACAATATCCCACTACATGCCTCAATGGTTGGCTCCCAGAGAGGCCAAGACCACAGCTGCCAAGGAAGCTCTGATAAGTTGGCCTCTGTCCAGGCCAAACCATTGTCAAGGAAACCACCTGAAATATTTGATATGTAGGAACCCAGGTGTGAAATGCCCAATGTGTGCGTGAATCTGATTGGATGCCCCCTACCCCACCTAATCTGTGTTGTTGTTGTTGTTGTTGTTTTGTTGTTGGGGTTTTTTTGTTTTTGTTTTTGTTTTTTTTTTGTTTTTTTTTTTTTTTTCTTAAAAAGTTGTTCTGTTCTGCCCTTCACTGACACAGTTTGGATCTCAAGGCCAGCTGCCTCCCTCATACATCAGCATTTGAACTAAAGAAATATTCTGCCTGTTTGAACTTGGTTTTCATAGTGAAGTATTCCCAAATTCTCAGGCCCTAACATAATGACCAATGGCTCTACAGTAAACTTAGCAAGTAAAACAGTTTAAGAATAACCTGCCTCTCCCCTCACGAAACTTTATTTTCTCTCATTACTTAATACAACCTTATTTTCTCACCTTGCTTTAAGAAAATGCTTTAACTTTCCCTGACTGAAATTCAGGGATCAAATAGCTCATCCACAGTTCCCTGCATGCTAGCTTGGGGCAGCAGCCATCAGAGTTCATTGATTTGTTGCTAGCAAACAGGAGGATTTAATGGTGTGACTTCCATGTGTCGCTAGTTGATCGGGTCTCACTGGGTCTCTCCAAACAGAGAAAGACTCCCTGCTTCTGTCTGCATCCGTTGCCATACCCCACTGATCTTCCAGAGAGAGAAGATAGTGAGCAATTATGGTTCATGTTGCCACTGCGTCTGCATAAGCCTCAATTGCCATCCCTTTCTGATCAGCAAGATGTTACCTTGGCAACTACACTGTACAGCTTTTATCTGTCCCTCCTTTGAAGCTCATCATTTGTGTAAAAGTTATTTTGCCTCCTAATGAGGAAGAGGAGATGTTAGCTGCCTGACTGAACCCCTGGTACTAACAAACAATAGCGATGAAGCTGACCACCCAGGGACTGACTTCAACTCTCAGGCCTGTTTGACCCACACAAAAGTCTAGTGTTGTTGATTTTTTTTAATGTAAGACAACACTTATAAACCAGAAGATTTTCCATAAGAATTCTGTTTTTAGGTCTCTTTTTAAAAAGTTAAGATCAGAAATTATCAGACCAATGTTCATGACAATCCAGCACAGCTTAGTATTGCCACTGTCCTGTCAGCCGCTCCAATTGGTTAGTTTATCTGATAGAACTTATTATTGATTTTGGGTGGTGAGCAAAAGGTTAGGATATATGACCTTTAAAGATTATTTAGAACTGAATGAAAGTTGTTTTTAGGCTGTTTAAAGTTTTTAGGGCATTTCTTTTCAAAATTCAAAATTTCAAATCTACCAAATATTTTCTCAAAAGGCTTTCCAACATTTATTTCTAAACTTCAGCCAGCCATTCCTAAGGGGCTTTGGAAACTTAATCAAAACAGACAAGATGATCTGGGATCCTAGCACTCTGGCAAGAGGCTGGAGGCAGAGGCAAAAGGATAGCCTGAGCTACATAGCAAG
Organism: Acomys russatus; assembly: GCF_903995435.1. Lineage (NCBI taxonomy): Eukaryota > Metazoa > Chordata > Mammalia > Rodentia > Muridae > Acomys > Acomys russatus. The sequence goes on along the minus strand of NC_067164.1, from coordinate 5,475,783 downwards.
ACTCTCTCTCTTGAGAACCCAGGGGGAAAGGAAAGGCCAAGGCTGAGGAGGGTTGTGGTGGCAGCTGACAGAAAGAGGGTAAGGAAGACAAGAGTCCCTCTTTTCTGATCAAACCTGAATATGTTGGAATTGCCTAGACAGCTTTTAGAAGGACACATTGCTGGGCTAGACTTTCTAGCTCTGTACTTCTGTGGATGCAGGTGGGGCCTGAGAATTTGTATGACTATCAGTCTACCCAGTCTACTGTGGGGTGATGCTCCTGGCCTAGAAATCACTCTTTGGGAATCACCAAGTTCACTCTGTATCAAATATACCTCCCAATGGCAGTGGCCAAGCATGATAGAAGTATATTTTCTCTCACAAAACAGCATAGCAAATTTTCTTTTGTTCATGAATCAAAGCTCCCAGCTTTTTTGAGCTTTGAAAGGAAGGGGCATGCAGTTGGAAGAGGAGAAAGGCAGCAAGAAAGAGAACTGGACTGAAGAGATGGTTCAGTGCTTAAGAGTATCGTCTGTTCCTCCAGAGGACCAAGGTTTGATTCCTGGCACACACAGATCCCACCACAGTCTGTGACTCCAGCGCCAGGGCATCCAGTGTCCTCTTCTTACCTCAGCATGTATTAGGCACCCATGTGGTACACAGTCATCCATGCAGATGAAGCACTCACACATACACAATATATATATATATATATATATATATATATATATATATATATATATATATATACACATATATATACATATATAAATGATTTTTAAGTCTTTGCCTCAAGATTGCTAACCAGTCACATGACAACATCCATATGCAAACGGTGCTGGGAAATGTAGTTCCTGCTAGTAGCCAGTTCCCAATAGTAATTCTGTCAGATGGAAGGGAGAAAACACATTTTTTTTTCTTTTTTTTTTTTTTTTTTTTTTTTGTGGACAACAAGCCACCCCTGTTCAGAAGCCATGATGTCTCTCACTGTCACCCACCACTGAGTCTCTCCACACTGATGGAAGGCTCTTCTTGCTCTGTGCTGTCCATCTAACCCTTAGCAGTCTTTCTAGTTAAAACTTCACCCCCACGGAAATTGTCCACAAAATATCTTTAGCCGTTTATCTTGGTGTGCAACTAAGTAACTTTCTCTAAAGAGTTGGCTGTTTTCCTGAGCATATTTTTGATGGCTGCTGTCATGTTAAAGAACAAGAATGACTCTTTTCCCTGATAGTCACAGATGGGAAAAAAAATGAACGGATCACATTTTGAAAGGTTTTGATTAAACGCTAACCTGGGTTAAGTAGCACATCACACTTGCTTCCAAAACATAACAAACAAGTATACAAAGGAAATAAGCAATGAGAGGTGCCCACAGTAATTAATCTCCTGATGTCATAATCTAGCGGCCCTCCTTGTGATGAATTAATACTTTCTAAAGCCATCCCTAGCTCTTGGGATCTAAAGTAAACTATTGAGGTGACTTGGGAGCTCCTAAAATTAATTAAAGCTAACAATGTAAAAATAATATGAAGAGTGGCTCATTTAACATTGCAAGTAGCAGGGAGAAAAATTACCTAAATTTGCTTAGGCAAAAAGGAAATTAATTGGTTCACCTGAGCTGAAAAGTCTAAAGGAAGTGTTAGCTCCAGTTACACCTGATTTCTGCCTTCATCCAGTGGCACCAGGAGACCAGGGACGTTTCTATATAATTTTTTTATTCGTTGGTTGGTTTGGGTATCCCTTTTCTTTTTGTGTTCTTTTGTTTTGAGACAGAGTCTAACTCTTTAGCTGGCCTAGAATTCATTACATAGTACAGCCTAGTCTCAAACTCATAGTGATCCTCCTGCGTGCAAGCACAGGTCCTCCTGCGTGCAAGCACAGGTCCTCCTGCGTGCAAGCACAGGTCCTCCTGCATGCAAGCACAATCATTTGCAGTTTGACTTTACATTATGGCAGAACATCAATGTTGTGAACTCAAAATGTTTTCTGCATCTGGTCAATAAAATCAAGAGCTCTTCCTTGATAAGAACCCCACTGTGAGCTGGGAGATGATGACACATCCTTTTTATCTGAGCACTAGGGAGGCAGAGGCAGGCCAGTCTCTGAGTTTGAGACCAGCCTTGTCTACAGAGCGAGTTCTAGGACACCAGGGTTACACAGAGAAACTGTCTCAAAAAAACACCAACAACAGAGGAACCTCATGTGGCTCATTGGACCCAGTCATGTCTTGTTTCTCCTTCAGTTAATCATCATATTCAAGAAGAAGTCATTGTAGGTCTCAAATGACACAATACCAGCTGACTGTGAGCTTGGAAAAGTAGCCCTAAGAGAAAATGTGGGGTAGTTACTACTATGGTTTGGGTAAAGGTCCATGTGTTCAAGACTTGGTCACTGGGATGGCACTATTGGGAGGTAGTGGAAACCCTAACAGGTGGGAGCTATTGGGACATCTTAGATCACTGGATGTGTGTCCTCAAAGGAGACAAGGCTCTTCCACTTGGCTTTCTGGATCACTAGGTGAGGAGTGTGTTCCATCTTACTACTACCTCCCCGAGAGGCCCAAGGCCACACAGCCACTCAGCTCTGGGCTAGTACCTCCAGAACCATGAGCCGAGATGTTCTGTCTGTGTACGTAAATTCCTCCAGTTATCGATTATAGTGCTGAAAGCTGACTAACACCATTACTGTTGGGGTTTACAGAGCATCAGTATCCCTCTCTAGTTAGGAAGCAGTTGAGCCAAAGATCGAGGAGCCCAGGAGAGCAATAAAAATGCCAGCTTGGTTATATGACTTTAGGTGTGTTGACGCAGCAAGTCAGTTCCTAAATTAGGTGGTCTAGCCCCATTGCAGGCACACACTCATCTAGTCAGATTTATGGAAGAGGAATAGAGAATGCCTTCTGAAGCCTGTGAAGTCCTAAAAAGAAAATTTAAAAAGCTGAATTTCCTACCCTCGACCACTGTGCCCCCAATTTACCCACAGGTAATCAGGTTTCTTTTCTTGTGGAGATGAGAAAAGAACATTACAAGAAGTAGAAGAGCTCTCCATGATGATCAAATGAAGCCAAGCCCTATACAGAGACATAGAGGAGTAGGAATGACTCCTCCCAATAGTGAGCAGCAGAGTAAAGAAATAGTACAGAAATAATACATGTGCACCTCCACAGGAAGTGAGACTCATTTTCACATGCATAGAAAATATATGCATCTGACTGATTAAATTCCTCAACATGTACGGGACTGGAAAGATGACTCAGTGGTTAAGAGCTCCTCCAGGGAACCCAAGTTCAATTCCCAGCACCCAAATGCTGCCTCATAAGCATCTGTAATTCCAAGCCCAGGGGATTCAACACACTATGCTGGCCTCTGTGGGCACTAGGCACTCATGTGATATACTACAAGCAAAACACATACATAAAATAAAAATCGATAAATCAATTCCTAAATAGTTAGTTAAAAGGATATAAACCCCACCAACAATTGTGACACTGAATTACCATTTTGTTGTTATACCTCAAGTGGTTATCTTTTCTCATTTAATTTTTTCCCCTAGAGCTGAAAGACAGCTAACTCTTAGTTTGTATGGTTATAATTAAGTACCATAAACGTTGTAGGTTATAAGCAACAGAACTCATTTCTCATGGTCTGGAAGCTGAAAACCCAAAATCAGATACCAGAGTGGTAAGAAGCTGGGGATGCCCCCTGCTTGTTTAAAGGCTGCAGGCTTCTTGTGGCCTCACATGAAGAAAAGCAGCTAGCTCTCTGGCCTTTTTTATAAGGACACTAATTAATCCCAGGGGACCATTTTACCTCCCAGAGCCTTATCGATACACACCATCGCATTGGGGGAACTCAGGTTCCAACATAGGAATTTGAGGAGCAAAGACAAGCATTCAGGTTAGCAATAAAAGTGGACTTTATTTATGTTAATGCCACACTATAAGTTGGAATTAGTAGCCCAAGCAATTTGGCTGAAAGTTTAGGAAAAAGGTCCAGGCAAGGTAGAGATTCGCGTTTATCTAGACCTGATTCTAGAATACACATGTTCCTGTGAGGACTTCTGTCATCCCTGCTCAAAACCATATCTTTCTCTGATATATACAATTGGGCCTCTGGCATCATTTTGTAGGATGAAGTAGGTAATGAGGACTTTTGGAATCAAAAGAAGCAAATCTTGTATGCAGAAATACTAGCCACAAAAATACAGTATCTCCGGGATCTAAGGTTACCGTTTCACCCTTAACAGAACAATCCTGCTTCCGGCTGGCTGAGGATTCACAGCTGACCCGGGGGAGGTCAAGAATTAGGGAACAAAAACGCCATCCCAAATGACAGATATCGTAACTATTTAATCTAAGAAACCCAGCTCCTGCCCATTAGAAACACTGAGACCCACCTTGCAAAGATTCTGGCCCGCAGATCCATAGCTTGCAATACCAATACGGTAGTCATTGCGCTCCGTCCGATGTTTGACTGTTGTCGCAACCCTTCCGACCAGCGGAAAATAAGAACACGACCTGAGCGTTCTTCTCCAGGCAGTTTATTCAGGAATTTTCAGCAAGCTTCTCCCTCCCCTGTACCCCAGCGCCCTTCTTATATCCTCTGCCTCACCCAATCAGCAGCTCTTACGTTGGTAGCTCCAATTGGTTCCTGACAAGGCGGGATGCATACGTCAGAGCAAAGCGTGGCCCACAACCCAAATAAGGACTTGTTTACCAGGAGCAGAATTGCAAATCATTTTGCCTGGCAGGTTGTCAGGCGCCATCTTAGCGAGGGCAATAGCTTCAGCTTCCCACAGACTGTGAATCTCAGCATCTGTTTTAGTCCATTACAAGACGGGACCTCTCAGAGGACAGCTACGCTCAGCTTCCAGCTTCCGGCTGCAAGCATAGCAGAGTGCTATTAATAGTGTCAAGGGTTGCTCTCTTGCATGGGGTGTCCAGGCATTAGTTGGATATCTCCTTAATCTCTGCAAAAGACTCGATTTTTAAAGTATAAACCACGGGCTTGGGAAAGGCCACACCTTGCCAGCATCGCCTGATTATAAAGAGTGGTAATGAGAGAAACATCCACTCAGGAAGAAGGGAAATGGAAAGGAGAGAGGGCAGAGGGGAGGGGAGTGGAGAGGCAGAGGCGGGGAGAAAGAAGGAGGGAGGGGAGCTGCTTAAATAGAATCCCACAACAGCAAATCCCCCAAGGACCCCCCCAAGAACTCCCTCAAGGACTGCCCCAAGGACCCTAGACCATCCCGTTAGGCTCTGCCTCTTAAATGTTCACAGACCCCTCACCTAGTACCACCACCTTGGGAACTGATATATGGGCCTTTCTAAGACACTTATTCAAAGCCCAACAACAAAGAAGCGTGCAGTTTAATCACCTTGTCTCTCCAAGGTGCCTGGGGAATCCAATCAAATGAAGAAAGAGAGCACATTCGCAGGAGGTTATCTGTGGGGGGAAAACACTTCCTGGTGGTATGGACAGACCCCCAAGATGGCATGGCACACCTGGAAAAGCAAGAAGAGGCAATAAATGACAACTCACACTTGATGTATCCAACCTGCTTTATTAACGTCATTTCAAGACATCATGTGCTGGCAACCTCAAATCAAACTATTCTTGAATGTATTTTTGTAAATTAGGACCCAGCCAGGACAGTGAAGCTTTCATTTTGAAAACTGGCCCGATATTCCTTCCCAGTGGTTGTCTCTGTTGGAGCAGGCACGCCCTGAGGGCTTCTACCAAGCCACATTTGTCTGGCTCCTGGTTCCCAGTTCCTGAAAGGAGCAATGCAAGTCTCAACAACCCACCACCCCACCCCAAGGTCCATCTCCCACTCACCCCCGCTGACTAGGCTCTTTAACTGCCTGCAGTAATGAATCTTTAGGAACGTCCCCTGAGCAGGCGATGGCAGGACGTAATAGGCACAACAGCCGTTGTGAAAGGTTCTGAAGCGGCTCCATGCTTGCATTTCCTTTTCCACAGTTCCAGCTGCTTGCTCCTAATGACCTCCCTCCTCGGACTGCCCCTCAAACCATATCACAGCCTCACCTGCCTCAGCACCTCTCCACCCCCAGGATGCATTCCAAACAAGCCTTCAACCGCAGCCCCCGATGCAAAGCCTGTGTGAAATGGCTGGGCACAGACTCCTAACAAGGCCTAAAAGTTGGCACACTGACCAATGGTCCTGGCTCAGGTCTCCTACTAGCCACACTAGTGAACTAGAGTGGGTCACCACACACCACCAGCTCCTTCCTTTTCCTACCTGCCTGGATTCGGGAATGTGGTCCGTTCTCTTACAGCGTTTGGAGACCCGGCTAATAAAAGGGAGCTCCGGGGGGGGGGGTCCCTTCCACCCCCCGGCCAAGGCTCCTCAGCTTTCATTCTCCCCTTGCACAGTGAAAGCTGAGGGCCGCACTCTGCAAAGCTCTCCCTTGGAATTGGAGTCTAGTCAGCACTGGGTCTCCAGGCTGAAAACCAGGGGGAGTTCTCATTCAATTCCCTCTCTCCTCCTGTGCCTCTTAACTAACTTTGAAATCCCTCCGGCTGCTGCTGGGGCCCGCGTGCTGTTTCCAAGGGCTGGAGCACCACAAGCATTTATTTGATAACCATTACAGGGATTTCAGAAAATGAGAACCAGAGGAGGAGGCCAGGCCGAGAGTAATTAAGATGATTTGTTACACATGATTCAGACGTTGGGTACCTGAGCCCAGAATACAAACTCAAAGAAAGGCAATCCCGGAAGTGGAAGCATTCAAAAGGCGTTCAGGCTGTCTGAAAGTGCCCAGATAACAGCCAAATTCAAATACCTCTTCCTATTTTTATCTACCCCCCCACCCCCGAGATAAAACAGAGGGAGATGAGGACTTTTTTTTTTTAACTTTTCCTTTCAGCAGTTAGCTTCCAGAATAAAAAATTCAAAAGTGCCTGCCATATTTACCAGTGCACAAGCTCTCATCCACCTGAAATCTCTAGAAAGACCAGTGCTATTTAAGCCCGAGGAAGCCAATTGCAAGAATGCCCAAGCTCATTAGTGACTCTTGAAAGCCCTGTCTGTGATACAAGACAGCGCCCACTTGTACCCTACTGAGGGTGGAAGGTGAGGTAAGGTAGAGGCGGGTCAGAGCCAGGCCTGTGGATCTAAGTGGAAATGCATAGCTGACCACATTTCTAAACACTACAGGATATTTTGCCATGAAATTTTCCTTCCCAACACTGCTGACAGCCCCTAACCAACCATAACACTATTTTTTCAATACAATCAATGCCTCGAATCTCCTAATGTTTTGCTACAATAGATTTATTTGTCTGTTTTCTCTGCAACCTAACTTTGTGGTTAGGGGACCCCCCAACCCCACCTCCCCTCCACACACACACCCCAAAAGTCACCTAGAGTTCCTCGGTGGCTGGCTGTACCATTTTGGACCCTGATGATGCAAGGACAGAGCTAGAATTAGAATCCATTGTCCTGGCAAAAGGGAAAGAGGCCCCTTTTCATCTCCTTGCTCGTCCGGTTTCATTTCCTCTCCTCAAATATGGTCTCTCAAGAAGATGTGAGAGTCTGAGGGATGCAGTATTACAGAGTGGGTGCTAAGCTCGTCATTTGCAGCACGTGCAGAAATCTATTAATCATTTACAAAAGGGGGGGGGGGAGGGGAGGGGAAGGGAGGCGGCCACCAGGAGCTGAGGAGCAATAAGTAACTAAAACGGAGGGAACGAAGAGTTGTCTCCTGCTTCTATGAATGAATAAGTAATCTCTCTCCCAAGTCTATGTGGCCAAAGGGCTTTAGTATTGCGGAGACTAAATTGCCTAAGCAAGCCCATGCTACGGTTCTTATTCCACGGCTGCTTTGGCAGAACCAGGTCATAAGACTGACTGACTGACCACATTTCAAAGAACCACACCCTGTTTGACTGTCCAGTTCTTCTTCCCAGGATTGCTGGTGATCAGGGACCTACCACCACGTCATTTTCCAACATGATTGATATTGCTTCATCTGGAATACCTTCCCAGTTCCTGGCAGGTGTTTTCTGAGAAAGCTGTTTCCTCAGCTTGTAACAGCTCCTGGAGGCCTGGACACCACAGTTGCATGATGGCAGAGGTACTGACCAGACAGCAGAGATGAACAGGTTGACTTCCGGTGTTCTCCAGCCCTGAGGTGGTCTCATGCTTGGCCTGGAAAAGAAGATCCTTAGCATTCCTTTTCCTTTAAGATATCAGAGAGTTTCTTGTCACCCTACTGTCTTCCAGGAAAACTGCAGAGTCCATGTCTTCCAGAAAACCTCCACAAGTCTATCCACACTTCTCAGGTGTGGGGCATCATGGGACTTTTCCCTAAGCTAGGCTTAAACCCCTGTGGTGGGATGAGATGGTTTTTTAAAATAGCCATCTTTATGCTGTCTCAGTACTCCGAGAGCTAAAGCAGCACACACAGAGTGCCTGGAGCTGGGATGGGATGGTTTGTGTTCTGCAAAGGGGCCAGCAGTGAGATTCTGCCTCTCTGACATGCGCTAGTAATGCCCACCCTGCTGTTCTTATGACATTTTGCATTGCTTGACAAGGAAATTGTACAGAAACTAGGGATTCTGGCCTTGATCCACTGTTGTGCCTAGGAGGCAGGTTTTGTTCTGAAGCAAAGAACAGGTATCCCCAAAGTCATTTACTGAGAAAAGTCCACTCAGAGGAAGAAACCAAACCAGCTCTTCCATGGGTGAGGTGTAAGGTATCTCTCCAGCATTAGGGACTTGCTACCCAGACACACTCTATGAAGAAGTCAAGCAGGCCAACACATGCAGCCGTCAGCTGAAGAAAACTGAATGTCCCATAGCACTTCTGGAGAGCATTACTCTTGTGGCCTACCTGACTCAGTTAGGAATCCATTCAATCAAAATAAGAGGTATGGCTGGGTGCAGTGGTCCCAACTGCAATCCCAGCACTCAGGGAGGCAAAGATAGGTGGAGCTTTGTGAGTTGCAGGCCAGCCTGATCTACAAAGCAAGCCCAGGGTAGCCAAGGCTACAGAGAGAAATCTTGTCTCTGAAAACAGAAAATAAGAAGAAGAAGAAGAAGAAGAAGAAGAAGAAGAAGAAGAAGAAGAAGAAGAAGAAGAAGAAGAAGAAGAAGAAAACGACGATGATGACGACAGTATGAGTCACCTGCTGAACTAACAATCTGGCCATCTGGCCAGAAGTCTCTGTACCTTGATGGCTCTTACAGAAATCTACTAGAGATCTTTAAGTACAAGACAAATCTTGAGGAATGTCCAAAGTCCACCGGCCCTTCTTACATGGAGATTTTTCCTCACTGAGCTATATAGAATCTAGATTTAGAATTAAGGGAGAAAATTGTTTGATATGTGGCATGAGCACGGATGTGAGCGGGAGATGAGAGAGAGCCTCGGAAACTTGATTTCCTGCCACTAGCAGACATGAGTTCTCCAGCACTGTGGCTAGCCACTGACAACTCCATCGAGAAAGGATGAATATACATACTGCCAAGCAGCCTGGCTTTCACCGCTCCTGAAGGGAAGGGCAATGTCCATAGCCCCTGCCTCAGATTAGCTAAGAGTCCACATTTGGGGTTCTTCCAAAGGTCATTTCTCTAAATAGGAACTCACGCTCTGGTCTGCCCTAATCACGTAACTATTTAATGTACTTTTGGTCAACTATTAATTAATGTTGCATCTTTAGAGAAAGAGACTATGGACAGACCGGCCTTTAATGAGCATCCTAGGGCCTGGCCAGACTTTGAGGAAATGCACATCTTGAGATATTAGTTGAAACTCAAAAACAATAGGGGCCTGTGCCCTCTAAGTAGCTCATATGTTGCAGATCTGACAAGTCTCATTGATTTAAATGGCTAGAACACTGCTTGGATTTTAATCTCCTTCACCTTTATACCAAAAAGGTCACTGTTTAAATGCTTTTACTTAATAATGTAAACACCTGTCACACGACAGGAGCAAAGCCATTAAGGAGAAGGATTATTTTAAAGCAAAGCTCCTGAATACAGCATCACTATTATTGGCTTGTCCTCAGTTGCCAGGGATTAAGCAGAGCTCGCAATCTTAGGACCAGAGGCGGCGGCCAAAGACATCTAGTGCTCTGGTCTCCACCAGAGATCTGCAGAGCCTCCTCTCAAGTGCACACAGAATGGCCATCTGCTCACAGGCTGTCATCTCAATGCCCCTAAATATCTGACCCACCATGACTGTTGTAGTCAGAGCGTGTGTTTACTGAAGTCCCCTATTAAGGGGGAAAGGCTATGGCCATGAGGCCTTAGTCCATCAGCCCATTATCCTGGTTGCTACAAGACACATGATGTACTCTCTAACAATCCTTACCTTGTTCATACTCTCAAGAACTCTACAGTGTAGCTCTGTTATTGACCTCCTGCTATGAAACACAGACTGTATAAGGAAATACTCTCAAGGATACAGAGTATTTCAATAGGAAAACAATTCAAATCTATAAATGACTTCAGCATACCCACTTTGGAGCAATATGCCATTGTTGCCATGTTGCTTCTTACTGTGTATCATAAGTACCCATTAATAGGTCATAAACCTTGCCCCCTAGCAAGGTAAAAAGCCTGGCATAATGGTGAAGAGAGTAGATAAAGGGACAAAAAAAAAAAAAAAAAAAAAAAAACCCACACTCTTGAGAACTTGCAGGCATGAAGAGATAGTTCAAATACTGGCTTGGGGCCATATTCTTTGGGACAGAATATGGTCACTGGGAAGCCAGAGACTTAATCCCCGAAGGTCACACAAGAAGATGCAAATCAGAGATACGAAGCATTTCTAGAACCTAGTTTGGTGCATGTGCAGGTGGAAGTATAGCGGAGAGCTTTAAGATAGGTCCCCTCCTCCCATTCTGCTCCTTTATCAGCCACAGGAAAGAGGCCTCAGAAGCCCATCCTGCACTCACTGCCATGTATCTCCTGACCACATTATATACATTATAGCTGCTGGGCATAGCTATTGGTATTGGGGAAATGCAGGCGAGCTGGGGCTCTGCCAACAGCACTCAAAGCCCTGATATTATCGGGCCAATAACCAGCTAATAACAATATTGTCCCAGTGGAGGAAGACACTTCGTGGAACGCTGAGGACCTCAGCATTCACTGGTCCTTATCTAACCCACCGGTGTGGCTTATGAAGATGACTTTGTTTTCAGTAACTTCCTCTTCCGTTTTAGTGAGCAGAGGCAATCTCATTGGCTTGGTCTCAGCACCTTGATTCAGTGCACCCTCAATTGTGTGGGAATGCATCACTGGTTATGTTTAGAGAAAGAGCTCTTGGACTCTTTGGGTGAGATGGAAATTAGTGCACAATTATGGAGAATAACATGAAAGTTCTTCCAAAGCCTAAAAAACATAAAACTAGCAGATGATTCAGCTCTCTCGGTACTGGGTACATATGCAAAAGAAATTAAACGAATAGATCAAGAGGCACCTGTGCATCCCTGTTTACGGTGGCACTATTCCCAATAACAAAGGCACAAAACAACCGTGGTGTCCATCAGTGGGTGAAGGGATGAAGAAAACGTGATAGGTATTCACGATGGACTCTTTTTTTTATTAATTTATTCATATTACATCTCAATGGTTATCCCCTCCCTTGTATCCTCCCATTCCTCTCTCCCTCCCATTTTCCTCTTACTCCCCTCCCCTATGACTGTGACTGAGGGGGACTTCCTCCCCCTGTATATGCTCACAGGGTATCAAGTCTCTTCTTGGTAGCCTGCTATCCTTCTCACGATGGACTCTTATTCGGGCATTTTCAGCATTTCCCATCATTTTCAGCAACACAGGTGGATGTGGAAGGACATTGTGTCGAGCAAAATAAGCCAGGCACAGAAATGGAAATATCAGCCATCTTCACTGACATGGGGAAGCTTGAAGGTCAACTCCACAGAAGAAGAGAGCAGAGTAATGTTCACTAGAGGTCAGGGAGGGAAGGGAGGCTACAAGCAGGTAAAGCAATGGGTACCAACCTACAGTTAGACAGCAGAAACAAGTCCCTGTGTTCTCCAACACCATATAGTAGTTATAATTTATTACATAGCTTATTTGAGAGAGAGAGAGAGAGAGAGAGAGAGAGAGAGAGAGAGAGAGAGAAATTCAAAGTTCCCCAACACAAAGAAATGGTGTTAGAAGAGACAGAAAAGCTAATGACTCTCGTTTGATTGTTATGCATTGCATCTATGTGTGGAATCATCACATTGTATTCCCCAAGTGTATGCAACTACATGACAATGTAGACATAATAAAGTGGCACTGGTGGCAGGTATAGCTTAGTGCTAGGACGCGCTTAACATTAACATGCTAGTCCAGAGGTGGTGGAGCCCACCTGAGGAACAGACAGGCTGATCTCTGAGTTCAAGGCCAGCCTGGTCTACAGAGCAAGTACCAGGGCAGCCAACACAAAGAAACTCCATCTCAAGAAAGAAAACAAAACAAAACAAAGAAAAAAACATTTGACGTGCTTAAAACCTTCCAGTTAAATCTCCAGGACTCAGAAATAAAGCTTTAAAAGAAAAAAGGTAAAAATAAAGAAGGAAGCAACTTTGCATGATAAGTCAGGAGAGTTCATTCTGACATTCAAATTGAGGAGTGGGGGGATGAAAAGACACCTGCTGGGCAAAAGCCAGAAGAGAAGCATTCCAGGAAAGGTACATAGAACAGCAGGCACAGAGTCCCTAAGTTAAGACTTGGTATGGCCCAGAAACAGAAAGGAGAAACGCATAGTGCATCCTCACTGAGGGAGAAGTTGATGGAAGCAGGACCAGGCCACACAAGGACTTAGAGACTTCCATATGCAGCACGGATTTAAACTACCGTAAATGCGCTAGTAAATAAAACATGGTCCTATGAGAATTCATGACAGTGACTTTGACCTAGACTAGAGGTCAGAAAAAAGGCTCCCAGGGAAAGCATTATGAGATGCAGTCAACATAAGGTCACTGAAGGGTGCGAGAACCAGTGTGTCCGAAGGCCCTGAGACGGGGAATCGCTTAACGTTGGCAAGAACGTTGTGAAGAGGCCGAATGATTCCTGAATATCCTGACACACTTTTTCCAGTTTTTTGTACCCTTCGTTGTCTTTGACCTAGTTTAGCACTCTTGCAAGCTGCAGAAAACCAAAGGTAATGTAAATTTTCTATGGTTCTTACCCATAGAAAATACAAGCTAATTTTGCCCAGGTGGTGCAATTAATTATTGCCCTGTGCTTCATATCTATTAACAAACACAGCTCATCATTTCTTAATTATCTCTATACACATATCTGTATATTTGAAATAGTTAAGATTTCCCTCATCCTCTCATTAATTAGTAAGTAAAAATAATCATTTAATTAAGACATGTTTTCTATTTATGTGATAGTTATGGTCTTTTTTTTTTTTTTTTTTTCCCCCTTGGCTGGGCAGTAGTGACGCACACCTTTAATCCCAACGCTCAGGAGGCAGAGGCAGGCGGATCCCTGTAAATTCTAAACCAGCCTGGTCTACAGAACAAGTTCCAGGTCAGGCAAGGCTATGCAGTGAAATCCTGTCTCAAAAGGCAAAAAAAAAAAAAAAAAAAAAAAGCAACCAAAAAAAACCCCACTTTTTTTCTTTAACCATATATACTGTTATATGGCCATTTAGCCATGTCATATAGCCAATTGAAAGCCTTTATCCCGTCAACTAGGACTACACTCAAGTATTCAAGTCCCAAGTGCAACACTGAGCAGGATGAGGGGTTGTTAAAGGCAAAATCCACATCCCAGTGCCTCACTCTGCAGCTGCCAGGGAAGGTCTGTGCAAGCAAGCAATTTAACAGAAGCTAAGATAAGCTATCTGGAGCATCTTGACCTTGGGTTTCTAGAACAGAGTTGGATAGCTTTCCATGGAATTCTCATGGAAGATCAAATTCTAGTTAAACCTAAAATGGCCTCAGCAAGAATACAAAATGAAGGAACTTCCTCACTGTCTTGCCCTGTCTAAATATGAGCAGTTATAAAGAGCAGAATAACACCAGACAAATAATATTGCCTCCAAAATTTTTAATTCAGATAATAATTAATAATAATAATAATAATAAATTTAGTTTGTATAAATGTCCCAAATATCACAAGGGAAATACTCTTGCTGCAAAAAGTTGTCCTTATTATTGAAAATTCAAGTTTATCTGAGTGAAAAGTGTTTTTATCAGTTAAATCTGACAATACCTTTTGCTCCCAGGCTGGAGAAGAGAGAAGTGCCTTCCGTTTAATCTTTGGCTTCTTCCTAAAGGTTTCATTACTTTCTTACTCTTAATTAGTTGAAATTACCACACACCCAAAGGGGGGGGCAGGGCACAGGGGGGGGGGCAGGTACAGCTAGCCTGTTCCCAATGCTATACCCCACAGAACTTGAGAAGTTTCTGCCAACCCCACCCCAGAAATTGCTAACGGGAGGTGCCTGCTGGACTGAGCAGCTGAAGCAGAGGCCAGAAAACACCAGATCCAGCAGGCCACTTGCTCTCTCCCAAGCTAGCTGGTAAAAATGCTGTCTTGTTTCCCGCCTGCCTATAAAAAGTGTCCTTCTGCCCTACCATGTCAGGGGCTGTGTAGACCCAGGCTTGAAGACAAACAAGAGTAATGCAGGAAGTGATGTCCCAGGAATACATGAAGAAGGACACACATAACACCACAAATCTCATCAAACGTCTCCTCCATCTCAGCCGCTTTCCTCTCCCCCTGGCCCTGAAAAAGCTTTGTTGCTTCCTTTTCCTTCCATCTCCCATTTTGGGAGGCCATGAACTCAATGGTGACATCCTTTGTCTGTAGCTTTTTGCCATAGTCAGCACAACTGTAGCCAGACACCCTCCAGGGTCTTCTCTCTCAGCAGGTCTACAGAGACACGTTCTACACACTAATTCTTTGTTGTCATCCACCTTCATTGGGTTGTGTTGGTGTTCGGGACAATGGGCCTTCAGCTGCTTATGTGTCGGAGACTTCATCACAATTGAATATAAGCACACAAAGCTAAAGCTAGGGTGATGCAGATTTGAAAAATCAACCCCCCACACACAAAAAAAAGTATCCTAGAGTCAGCTAACTTCTTTACCAAGAACCGTCTGCCAGAATCTGATCTACAAGTGTAAGATCTCAAAGGGAGCCAAGTAGAACATTGGTCGGTGATGCTGGAGACTGGCACGGCACACCCAATCTTGCAGGCAGCATCTATAAGATAAACTCTATGGAAAGACATTTTAAACTTCAGGCTGAAGGCTGTAATTTATTCCTCTGTGATACCCCCAGAAGAATGTCTCTCTGGTAAGGCAATGGTGACTGTGTGGGGGCCTCTCCCTAGTATGGCATCAGAGAGATGCCGGCAAAATGGAAGACAGCCCCTCCTAGGGAATTCTGATCATCACCAGACTTTTCATCAGCTCTCCGAGCCCTGCTGGCTCTCAGAAGAGTGAATATCTCTTTGCAAATGTGGAGCAGGATGAATGGCCTGGCACCGCCTGCGGTAGAAGCAGCAGGCTGGCAGGCAGCTCCTCTCCAGATTGAATCAATGCTAGGGGGCCTAGTAGGGGAGAGCACTGTCCCCAGGAAGATCCGTCCCTCCTTAAGCACTGCCTGTGCACACCAACTTTAGCTCTCAACTTCTGTAATATTTCTCTGTTATAAATTGGCAGGCACAGCATGTGGTCAAGGAGCCATTACAAACCCTCTCAAACGGGATTTTTTTTTCCCCTTCCCAGAGACTTAATTTCTTAAAATGCTACAGTGATTGTTCCTGTGGAAAGTAGGACAGTCTCTTTTTTGAGCCTGCCAGACAAAAACAAAACTAAACAAACCAAAAAAAAAAGTGCAGCCTATGAAAGGCTAGCAGGCGCCTAGAGGCCCTTCTCCCTACACTGCAGTGCCCTGAGCTCTAATGAGAGCAGATTTGTGTCCTCTTGAAACCAGGCTGCAGCCAATCTGTGTTTTCCCCTGTGAGCTGAAGCTGGTTGTTTAAGGGACGACCTAGATGTTTGCCAGGAATAGGATTTGAATCCACAGGAATGCAATCACTGCTGCCTTTGAGGGAGCTCAAAGCACTCTGTAACATGGCAAATGAAGTCTGTGCACCGCCTCCCTTTGGGGAAAGGGAAAGGGATGTCATGAGCACCCATAGAAGGGGACCCACCTAGTCATTGGTAAGGAAGACATCCCTAAAACCACAGGTGGGCTGTTCCAGAGCTTTGCACAAGAGAGCAGAAATGGCACCTGAATTTTGACGAGGTCCCCAACCCCCAGAGTCTTTCAATGAGGTGGGTTGCCTTTAGGTGAAAGTTTCATACTGTTAGAGCTTGGCAGCTAGGTCCAGGCCACTCAGATCCACCTCAGAGGGGCAGCTACAGCAAAGAAAGGGAGAGAGAGCAATGAAAGGTGGTGAGGAGAGGTGGCTCCTTGTGGGTGGGGGGAATGCTCTGGAATCCACCAGAAGTCATCTAGACAACCCAAGAAGAAGCTGTGCTGGGGAATGGATAGCAGGAACAGGAGAAACAGAAAGGAACAGAGTTTGGACAGCCAAGGTCCCAGCAGAGGTAAGGTAAGGCCCTGATGCTGAAGGGAATCTCCGGGAAGCAGTCAGGTGTGGGATCGCCTGTAAGCTAACCTTACCAAGTAGTCAGACCAGACAGTCCACCCTCAGTCTTGAATTCCCCAGCCTCTAGAACTTCAAGAAATAAGTTATTCTTGTTTAAGTCACCAAGTCCAAGAGTGTTTTGTCACAGCAGTTTAATTAACACCATTACACACCTACTGATGTGTGATGACTCCTTGCAGTCTGTACTCTCAATATACCCCTATAGCAACTCCATCAGCTTCTTAGGCAGGGCAGTGGCAGCAACATTCTTCCATCAGGTCCCTGTAGTGACCAAGCGCTTTCACACCCATCTTTTAATTTAGGCTATATGCAGGTCCATAGCTAGACTTCCCCTTTCTATGCAGTCCAACACCACAGCCCATACCTTAGAGTCTTTTCATCTCAGGTAACTGAATCTAGACCATCCTCACAAATGTGCCCCGCCCCCCCCCCTTCCCGAGGCTTGTCTCTTCAGTGATTTTTCTTTTCAAGACAGGGTTTCTCTGTGTAGCCTTGGCTGTCCTGGACTCGATTTGCAGACCAGGCTGGCCCATTCTTCAGTGATTCTTAACCCTGTCAAGCTGACAGTAGTAACCATCGCAGTCATCCACATTGAATCTTCCTTGATCATACAATGAAACTTTTAGTTTGAATATTTGTACAGAAAAGTCTCTTCATTTCTTCCCCAATTCTTTGCAAAGAGCCACGCATTCCCAGTCACAGGCACTCCCCAACCTCAGATTCAGGCTGGAGCTCAGGCCCTGCTGTGTTATTGTGACCACTATTCCAACTGTTCTTGAAAAATTAAGTCTCTTTAAGGGCCTTTAGGTTTTGTTTGAGGGTTTTCAGAAGTAGGAATTACGCCTTGGCCTTTTCTGTGTCCTGCTACAAAGTAGGTGCTCTGTGAATGCTAATTAGCAGACGGTAAATGGCCAACCTTACTCGCGACTATCACTGTTAGCCAGGAGCCCCTTCTGTCAACAGGCCACCTGAAACCTCACAGCCTCAACAGGGAGCAAAGCTTCTCATTATTCCGTTTTTTTGTTGTTGTTTGTTTGTTTGTTTTGTTTTGTTTTTTGAAGGATCCACTTGATCTTTAGGTCCTAGGAGTCATCACAGACACACCTGCACTTCAGCCATCAGGGAGGGACAAGAAAGAAGGCCCCGTGGCACAGGGAGCCCTTCATGCACCTGGCACATTCAAAGGTGAAACCACATGTCTCTCCTCCTGACCATCTGTGCTCTCTCATCCCCACGGTTACAATGAGCAGATGGGGACCAGTCAAGAGTGTTGGCCCAAGCCCTCCCTGGTCTGCACACTGTGCTTTTATACAAAGTAGCAATTCAAGCTCCCAACCAGACTCCTAGGGAAGCCATCCAGGCTCTGAGTGATCACAAAGGGCCAGACCCAAGGAAGACAAAAAAGAATGCTTCCTGCCACACACCTTTGCCAGCTACTGCCATATGGATGCAGATGATGGCACAGTGCCCGGCAGCTGCTGCTCGCTGAGTCATATAGAAGACCCAGGGGAATATGGCTGGGCAGAGCCCACGCACCTGGAAATCTCCAGCCCTTCAAATCCACTTCTGATGCTACACACCACACACACACACCACAGAGAGAGAGAGAGAGAGAGAGAGAGAGAGAGAGAGAGAGAGAGAGAGAGAGAGAGAAGATGCGATCCCTAGAAACACTGCCATGTGTACCTAGAAATAAATGTAAGTGTATATTGATGACACTGTTTAAGGTTTTTAAATATCACATCAGTTTAAGTGCTTAAGTAGTAAGTAAAAGGAGACTAACCTATGACAAAATAATGTCCAAGTATAAAAAGAACAGCTCAGTAGCAGGCAGTAGCACTGTGGCACACAGACCACTAGCTGTAATCTAAGTGTACAACAGACAGTGTTAGCTCATGGACTCCACCAGCACCCAGTCAGGTCACCAATCTTAGACCCATTCGATCGATGAAGAGACTAAACAGTTGCCTCAGCTTCCCTGGATCTCTCAGCTGAAACACAATGGAGTCAAGATTCAGAGCAGGATCGTGTGACACCAAACACAACAGCATTCACACACACCACACAGTCCCAAAATGTGAACAGGACCCAAAGTCAGGCACGTGGCCTGTATTTGCAAAAAAACGTGATTTTAATTAATATGCCAATATAGAAAACTAAGTACAGTGTATCATTAAATGACCAAAAACATCAACAACCTACACACTGCTTTTTTTTTTCCCCCTTCTTCTCTCTCTCTAAGGATCTGGACAGAAATAAATGCATAGCTGGGCATCTGCTGTCGCCAGGCTGACATGGCTACCATTGGGAAAGGATCCAGAATGTGAGCTGGAGGGCTCGGGGAGACAGGCACAGTTCATCTCAGACTGCTCGGCACTGTTTGACTTTTATAAGCATGGGTCCCGTTAGTGATTCTGAAAGGAAATGAATAAGAGAAAATAACTAGCCTGTTTAGAAGCAAAGTGTGTGGGCGGGGCTCCAAGCTCAGGCGTCTGCCCCTCCCCCACCCCTAGTACCTTTCACCCTCAGTTTCTTTCATAGAAAAGAAAGCCACAGAGGGCACAGCCTAGGTCAAAAGGAAGCAGCGCCTCCAAGTGGAAGCACTACTCCATAGCCACTCACTGCATCTCCCATGAGCTTTGGGTCCACCCACCAGGAAGGTGATTGGCAGATAGGTCACAGAGCTTTCATAGCCAGAGCTCTGGGCTGGAGTCGAGGCCATCCCTCTCACGGGCTGGCTATTGTAGCGCATACCTGTGAGCCCCACATCCAGGAAATAGAAGCAGGAGAAGGAAGGGTGCAAGGCCAGCCTCAGAGACAAGACACTGACTTGGGGTCAACAGGGGACTTCACAGGACCCTGTCAAAAACAGCAAAAAGCTTCTGTGTATTGGGACGGGACAGGGTGTAATATAGCTCACAATGTTGTTCTGAAAATAAATGAGATGGACCAGTACCAAGCTACCCGGGTGGGATCTATGCTAACGATGAGTACTGATCACAGGATTCGTCAAGGAGTTGTCTCTGACCCAGTGTTCTCGCCCTTGGGCCACACTGTCCTCATTGCTCAGTCCATGCTTAGACTCCAAGAGGAAATATAAGACTTGATCAAACAGACTATACTCACGTGGAGTCGGGTTTAAGATTTGTCCTTGAACTTGTGCCCCTCTGGCCTCTAACCCAAGCTTTTCCCTTAAAGAAACCACAACCCATGGGAAGAGTGGTACCATGTGTCTTAGGAACCTTAGTGTTGGTAGCCCTCCCACTGGGATGCCCCTGACCATACCTGCCACAGCTGTCCTACAGAACAAGGTGATGTGTGCGACTTTCAATCGCAAATAGACAAGTTTCACGCTTTTCTCCTTCTGTCTTCCTGGAAGGTGGACATGATGATGGCAGGTGGTATTTGACCCCAGAGCATGATTTATAAATAAAATATAGGGTATCTAAGTCTCACTCAGCCTCAGGAAACAGGGGCCTACCACCCCTGGGCCACTCCCCAGCTCAGACTCCCATGAAACAAACAGTACTCTTATTTTATTAAGTTCACTGAGCCTGTGTTCTTTGAACACCAGAGCGAGTGTCTTCCTTGCTGCCATCCCTTTGAATGTGTACGCGACCACGCCACACTTGATCTCGTCATTAATTGCACCTGCTACATTGACTTGACAGACTTGTCTTGCCACATACCAGTGGCCCTCAACTTCATAGGCCTACAACTTGAGTGTCCGAGGTGACACCACCACTCAGTCACACGAGTCAAGCGGTGAGAATTGCTCCAAGCAACCCTCTGGCAGAGTTCCTTCTGTTTTTTGTTTGTTTGTTTGTTTCCAGCAAGAGTCCCTGATAGCTCGCTTTCTTTCAAAACCAAAACATCAGCTGGGCATTGGAGAGCCTGGCAAATGCCAGGTCACTGGCCCTGTGATAGGAGCCTTACACATGCCGTTTTCCCGTCCTAAGTCAGAGTGAACAAAGGAAGCCATCCCTTTCTCTTCAAAACAGCCTTCAATGGAGCAAGCTGACACGTGGAATTGAAACTACCACTGGAGGTTTATGGGGGTTTACTTTTTAAGTGTACTAGGGTCTAGATCTGTGTATATGTCTGTGTCTGGGGGAGGGAGGGTGGTGGGAAGAGGACCTTCCATTCTTCCATACCTGCTTGAGGTAGGTGAGAAACAATTAAGCAGTAGAAAGGAGATTAAATCAAAGAAATAAGCCTTCCATCTCATTTCTCACCAGCCCATCTCATAATCTATGAACAGCAGCTATCCCAGTATTTGGGAAGTTTCCAAATTGCCATGCTACCCAACCCCATTATATATATATATCCTACATAAATAGATATATACAATTTTAAAGAAACTTGACCTTTAAAATGTACCTGTTTACTCCTAGGCAGCCGTAGCACAGTTTGAGACCTACTCTGACATGTTAAAGGTCTCCAGAGTTGCGACTTGGGGAAAGTGGGAAAGAGTGCTTGCTGTGAGAACACGAAGACTTCACTTTGAAAGACCAACACTCACATAAAAGCAAGGAATGGCCACACTTGCCTGTAAACACAGCAGTGAGGAGTAAATACAGGTAGGTCCCAGGAACTCATTGGCCAGTCTGCCAAACTAGATCCAAGTGAGAGAGCCCATCTCAAAAAAAAAAAGATGAAGTGATTGAGGTAGGCACCCAGTGGCAGCCTCTGGCCTCTGCATGTATGCACAGGGGCACGCACACCCACATACATGAGACAAAATTAAATAAATGAAATTTCAAAAAAAATCCCCAGAGTCAGTCCTGGTGACTGCCCTGAGAGCAAGATGGCCTAGACATTTTTAATGAGCACCATTCCAGTGGGTGGCGGCTTTGCAGATGTGTTGTTTTAATGGCTATTCATATTGGCCCTGTGATTTAAAAAAAAAAAAAAAAAGGAAGGGGGAGGGGCTGGCCTACATCTGTATGTAATTTACTTGGTGCCCTGTGGTAGAATGAGTAAGAAGCCCCTTAGCTGTCTACGGCTTGTTCTTCTAACACACCACCCACCAGCACACTGCCCTTGGCTTCCGTGTAAGCAGAGAAGGTTCCCAGGGAAAAAGGCTTCAGCCCCATGGGCTGACATGTAAGATTGTTGGTTGCTATAGTTGTGAGACTGTCCATGGGGCCTGGAGCCCTCCCACTGGTGGCTGGTGGGGGGTGGGAGGGGCGTGGTGAGGGTAGGGGTGGGGACAGCTGACTCGCAAACACCAAACGTGGATACCAAGTCATTCATTCATTCTGCGTGGTTTTGCCTTTTAAAATCCTGGGGAGTGATTTTTTTTTTCAAATCTATGAAAGCACCTGTGGCGCCCGCGCCACCGCGGTACCAAGTCGAGGGCGAGGGACTGTGGATTTAACTCATGCACACACACACACACACGCACACACACACTAACACAGCGAGTCCTTCATGCTAAGAGAGCAGCAGCCGCCGCAGCAACCGCGGCAGTGGTTTATTATTCCTCTTCCAGAGTTCCAAAGAGCCTTCTTATAGGCAGCCAAACAGGAATCCTCCCGCCAGGTGAAATCCCTCAAGAGGTGATTGCACACAGGAGGAAAAGTCTCGAGGAAGGGAGGGGCGCGTTCTCAGAGCAGTAAACATGACTAGCTAACCAAGATAAACACAGGCATGGAAGCTGCTAGAAACAGGACATGAAACAGCAAGGCAGGCAGGCAGCCCAGTCGGGCCTGGTTCCTACAAGCACCGAAGTAGATCAAAACCATCTCACTGTTATTTTCATGACAGAGAGAATAGAGACGTTGGCAGCCTGTAGCACACAGAGTGGAGTGGAGCAGCAAGGATTCCTGCCCCTGCGCGTGTGAGCCTGACACAGCACCTGGCACACAGCAAATGGGGCCCGAAAGTGTGTATTGAATAAATGAATGACTGAATGAAGGGATGATCAAGAGTAGCTAAACCGATGTTGCCTGAACCGGAATAACACAGGGTTTCTTCTGAAAAAACAGTTCCAGCCCCAAACGTAGTCTACAAACTCCAATTTAAATAAATGTGGTCAGAGGAAAGTAAACTTTTGTTCTTTGGAAATGCCTCTCAGTAATAAAGTATCATGGCAGAATATAACATCTACATTTATAGCTGATGATAATGTTTCACCATCACCGAAAGAGCAGCACAGTTTTTAAAAAGTTTCCATAGATGCTACATGCCTTTGGTATCCCCAGCACCCCTCAACTTCAAAAGACCAAAGTGGTAAGCTCTTGACAAGAGTGGGTGTGAGTACTGTACTTTCTCCTCCCCTTGGGAATCTGGTGGCCTCTTTTCCAACTACTTTAGGGTAAAATGGTGGCATAACTGTGGGCAATATCCCACTCTAGACAGAAAAGGCTAGCTGGGCTGGGAGCCAGGAAGAGGCATGCCTCAGAGGCTCTCTAGAGCATAGTTCTTAACCTGTGGGTCTCAGGCCTTTTGGGGGTCAAACAACCTTTTCACGGGGGTCTCATATGAAACATCCTGCATAGCAGATATTTACATGATGGTTTCTAACTGTAGCAAAATTACAATTATGAAGCAGCAACAAAAATAATTTTATGGTTGGGGGTCACCACAATGTTAGGAATCGTACTAAAAGTCACAGCATTAGCAAGTTGAGAACCTCTGCTGTAGAGACTTCAGGTCAACTCTCTGTAATTAGACAGAGCCAGAGCCCAACAGTGTGGTCAGAGGTGGCTCCACCAAGGAGGTGGAAGGTGAACTGGGTCCCAGGCCTGAAAAGGACTCAAGGGACACAGGACAATGAGGGGGTTCCAGCCATGAAGGAAGCCTTTTACTTTGCTATAGATCCAATGCTTCTTCTCAGATCAAATTTACCGACAAGTCAAGCCTTGAGCATGTGCATTGCATGTGGCCAAACTTTGAAGATGGAATGGATTTGAGCACCTCTGGCCATGAAGGACTCACAGCAGACCATTTAAAAGCTAAAGGCACCCAGAGTCCTTGGGGACAGAAGCATCGCAAGAAGTTGGATGAAAACAACATTGTACCTCCTTTGTCTGTGTCTTCCCCACCTCCGAGAAGCAATACAACTCAGTCCCCCCAGATCCTGGCATCTCAAAGGCTGCAGTTTGCCTAAGGCTCTGTGACGCCCTTCCTGTGTGTTCTCAAGACTTAACCCACAGTAGCTGACCCTGCTCAGCTCCATTTGAGGAAACAGGTTCAGCCCGGAGCTGAACTCTACTGAGGGCTGTGTGAGCGTGACTGACATTTGGAGTCTTTTGAAGGAAGATTGCCCAGAAAAGTAGGGGCTGGAAACCAAGTCACAGAAAAGCAATGGCAACGCCTAGCTTGAAAAAGAGACATCTCAAATCACCCACCCTAGTGTCAGTACACTTGGGGCAGTGAGTCAACGCTCACTGGAAAAAAAAATCTTGGAGGAAGGTGGGTTTGGTCAACATATAATATATAGTTCTATCAAAATTTAAATATCAAATAAGTGGGTTTTTTTTTTTTTAACATTTACGGACTGAAAAGATACCCAGCATGCTCCTGGTGTCCTGTTTCTTCTCCCACATAGAAAAAAATTCCTCTCAGAAGGCAGTCGGTAATTCAGAGTTAGCTAATATGATTCTATTTGTTTCCCTACCTACCCAGTGGCACTTCAGATCCCACTCAAGGAGGCTTTGGGATATATTCACAAACAGGACTGGGAGACAGTTCAGAGCTGCAGGAGACATGTTCTTCGTTTCTAAGCTCGCAGATTTATCTTTTTAAGCTGACTCTATGGCCAGTGCTTATCGAAAAGATGAAGTGAGATTTTTGGCATATTTGGGGAAGGGCAGTGAAGTTGGTGCTGTGGCAACAGACTTGAGCTGCAAAGAGCAGTGTCTACGGAAGGAAAACCTACACTCTACAGCAGAGGAACACTTATTAAGGTGAGATTTCACCAAAGACCATAAAGTCTTAAACGGTAGATAATAAGGTCAAGCCAAGTTACTATTTTCAGCTCAGAAGAGATGACGAGACGGGAGGACGTAAATGAGAATTAAAAGAAAAGAGATTTAGACTAGATCAGAAGGTTACCAAAAATAATCAATGGCTGAAATGACTTTCTGGACTCGTTCACTTGTGCTGAAAATATTGAGTCATTGAAAAAGTAATGAGATGATATTCTTGGGAAATGGAATAGTTAAAATGAATGGATTCAGATGGAGCCAAAGACTTTAATCATTCTAAAGAGAAACACTGGCTGGGAGCAGGCTGAGATTTTGTTCTAGGGGGATGACAAGGTGGAGAGGGTAAGGGGCCTTCACTTTCCAGGTGCCGCGGCATTCGCAGCTCCTTCAAAGGTGCGATGGTACGGACTACCAAGGACCAAGGACCAAGGACCGCTGTGAGTGGTGCCTCCTACCGGGTCTTAGCGAGAAAGATGGGCCAGGGACACGCTAGAGGAAAGAGCCGCGGAGTTCGCTGTCAGCCAGGCTCCTGTGCAGCCCTGGGATTGCCCCAGTGAACTCACAAGTCTCACATCATCTCACACACATAGCCCCGGGGACCGAGCAGTCTAGAAGCAGCTGAATTCTGCCGCTGTATACCTGTAATTCTCAGAGAGTTCCGATCGCTTCCGCAGGCTCCAGCCTCCTTTCCCACTGGACTTCCTCACGTCCTCAGCAGCTGTACCATTCGCATCCGCCTCTGCATCTACATGGCAACCCAGCAAGCGCAGGCAGCCCCAGGAGGGCTTTCTCTCTCCCATACTAAATACTGGCATACCCTTCATATGATCCGATTTCTAGGCTCTTTGCCTTCCTGGCCATCTTCCTTTAGAAGACTCTAAACATCAATCACACACACACACACACACACACACACACACACACACAGAGTGACCCAAACTCTGAGTACCTTAAAATGGAGCTGGGTAGGGTCAATCCTTACAGCACGGATAAAAACCGTATCCATGAGTGCAACAGCCTTGCTAGGTTCTGAGAGTCCCTCTAGGGAATCGTCAGACCTGAGGGTAGCACTGGCTCCCAGGGCAGCCTTTGGCAGGGATGGGCTGGGACCAGCATCTTTGTTGAAAGACAGGGAGGGAGCAGAGCCCAAAGGAAAGGTTAGTCCCACACCTTCTTCTGTGTGCCATACAGGTCTGGCCGACAGACCTCTCCTTTGGAGCAACTAGGATGGGACCTAGACAGTGGCAAAAATTCACACAGACCTACCCAGCTGGTACTCATGTAAATGAGGGTGGTTTTGTAAACGAACGTGTCTTTCATGATTCTAATTGTGGCAGTAACTCATATTCAAATTGTCAGAAATCTGGAAAACAAAACAAAATGTATAAGAAACAGTTCACTGCAATCCCAGCACCCGAGGTAAGCGTGGCTAATATTGTGCTAGAGCGCTCTCGCCCAGTCCATTTCTTTTTCTCGTGAATATGTAGCTGTGTCCCGATGAGACAGAACTTTATCATATTTTGTTAGCAAGAAAATATGCAAGTTAAAAGTTGCCAGCCATTTTCATGTTTAACAAGCCATCTTGGGACCCTTTTTTTTTTCCCCCCTTCCTAGAAGCAATCATCCTGGCAGGTCCTTTGGGTTTGGGGATTTCAGATGAGTGTCCAGGGATGGCAATGGCAGCCAGGGGGCAGTGCTTCTCTTGACAAACGCTGCCCACATCTGCCCTCCAAACAGAAGCCAACATCTGTAGGATGATGTGAAAGAGGGTTGAGAGCCCCAGCTCCTTCCATTCATTAAGAATAGGTTCAGCTGCTCTAACGCAGGGGCCTGGGGCTGGGACTGTTGCTGTTTGGAGGAGGCCCGGGATCAGCCCTTTGCCAAGACTAGAACCTTCCATCATAGTGCCATCACAGCAGCATGGGCTTGATTTACATATCAGCTGCATCAAGGACCCAGAGAAATCCAAATGGGAAAATAAAAGTGGATGGGAAATTCTTTCCTGCGAAGTTAGAAACGTTATCAACAGCCTTAAACTGTAAACCTTGCGAGCTACAAGATCTGCACAAGACTCAGCCCGTCAACATTTTTGTCAAGGAGTAGAGAGGAGCTCTTGCAGCGTCGTCCCCTTCACCCCGGATGATTGACATAATGCCTAGAGGAGGCCGTGTTGTTTCCTTCAGTGGAGTAACCACTCATAAATCACCCATGGTCCAAATGACCTCTCACTCATCCAAGGATTGTTAATGAAACTCAGTAAGTCACACACACACACACACACACACACACACACACACACACAGGGGGGCGGGGGAGAGAGAGAGAGAAAAGACATCAGAATTAGAAGGGGGCTTGTTGGGGAACAGCATTTCAACAGAAAAAGGAGGAGGAGGAGACAGGGAAGAGGGGGGTAAAAGAACTACAGTTTGTTATCGATATATAACAATAACGATAAATTAAATAAATAAAATAAATAATATTAAGACATTATGCTTAATTATGTATGTATGTGGGGGGTATGTGTCCCTCAGTGCTGGTGCCTGTGGAAGCCAGATGAAGAAATTGGATCCCCTCAGCATGGCATTGCAGGCAGTTGTGAGCCTCCTGGTATTGATGCTGGGAATCAGACTCTAAACCAGTTTTAACCACTGAGTCACCTTATTACTCTTTAGCCGAGTAAGGTAAACAAAGCTAATTTAAAACATCCAAGGCAAGGTTCAGCCATAAAAGCCTAATGGCCTGAGCTCAGTGGCCAGAACCTACACACACACACACACACACACACACACACACACACACACACACACACACACATACACGCAGTGGCACACATCTGTAATCCCAGCACGCCCACTGCAAGATGCCAGGTGGAGGGAGACATGAGAATCAGCCAGAAGCTCGCTTGGCCAGGCAGCCTGGACTACACAAGACTGTGGCAGAACAAGACAGACTCTTCCTCAACAAAGTGGAAGGCAGGAACTCGCTCCCTAAACTCTCTGATTCCAACACATGCATGGAGCGTGCAAGTGCACACACATGTAAATTGAGAAAACACAGAATCTAGATACAAATAGGCTTATATATATTCATGTACATGGATAGAAAAGGGAAGGTCTAAGGAAGAGGAAGGGGACAGAAGAGGGCACAGGGCAAGAGGAATCATTGAGTTCTCTCATGTGCAGAACAAGTGTGTGTGTGTGTGTGTGTGTGTGTGTGTGTGTGTAAGGAGAGAGAGGGTGTGGGAAGGACATAAAAGCAGGAAAGTATTTGGGGTAAAGGGGACCAGAAAGCAACAGAGAAAGGGATATAAAGAGTGGGAGAAATATAATGAGCAAAGTACAGCTATGTATGTAGGTAGGGAGGTATGTAGGTGTGTGGGTATAGATGAAAATGTCATCATGAGAACCCTTACTTTAAATGCTGACTAAAAATATTAATCCATAGCTTTAAAAATACACCAAGAAGCTGACATCTTGGGAGCCCAGGACACTGTTGGCCTGGAATATGATCGATATAATTAAAAAGCGCTCTTCCCAGGCCCTCTGCTTCAGCTCTGGGTGTCTACCCAAGAACACCTGGCCACAAGGCTCCTCAATTAAAGGCTCTGGTTCCACAGTGGCATCAGGATAAAGGCCATGCTCCACACAATCGAGATGTGCCGTGTTCTAGCCCTCGCCTGCCTTCTGCAAGTCCTCTGCTGCCACCCATGCCCTTGGCCATGCCTGCATACACAGCATTTATAATCCCCTGCAGCCCTCACAGTCTCTCTCCTCATACACCGTGGACTCACATACCTACGGGCCTTGCTCTCTCATTCTAAATATGCAAGTTGCTGCTCTGAGCTCCTAGGCCACCCTTGAAGTCTAGTGCGAAGAGCACTAAAGAGGGGGAGTCTTTCTCCCCTTAAACCATGGCCTCCTCTCACACAGTTCTATTAGCCTGAAAATAAATAAATAAATAAAATAAGAAATAAGTTGGTAACCCCAAAGAGAAATGAGAAATGGACAGTCACCAGATCCAAGAGCAGTGGAGAGTTGGGGTGTCTTCTCTGACACAAATAGGTTGAAAAGATGCTTTAAAAACCGAAGGGAGTGGATCTCTTCAGAGCGATGTGCAGGCAGGGAGAAAATGGAGGGTGAGTGCGATGAGACCCCTGAGGGAGTGGGGTCCGGAGTACCACAAGAATTCCTCCGCTCTGGCATGAAGGAATGCCCCCTGAAACAAGCATCGTGGGGTCCCAAGGTCGCAAGTAGGACATAAGAAAGACAGCGGAGGCCTTTGCCTCGCCTGACCCACTCCAGGGCAGCACGTGACCACAGTGCCCTCTAGTGATGAGAGCCGGCATCATACGAGCACTCGTGAGACCTGAGCCACGGGCACAGGGTACCCACTAGACAAGGTCACTCCTGGGCAGGATCTATGTTGGAAGTCATTTGGATGGAGCTTTCGTCTTTTCCTGTACTTGCCCTTGGTGAAGGCAAAACATTAAAAAGTCAAAAAAAAGCTGTACCAATTATCCAAAGCAAAGAGAAGCTATACCACAAAAAACAAAAAAACAAAAAAGAAAACCACGCACGTCCATGTCAGCCACAAGCTATGCATTCACACCTGTTGTGATCTGCCAGGCTTAGAGCGTAATATAAATGGCGTGGCCCAGAGGGCACCTAGGTGGCTGCGGCAGCTCAGCACAGGAAAGGTGGCATGAGGCGAATGAGGCTGGAACTGAAAGACGAGACATTGGCTGCACAATGCTGCCATCTACCGGACAATCCTGGGAATGCGCTGTCTGCACGGCGCTGGCCAGGTGGCCCTGGTCCTCACTCAGCTCAGAAGCAGCGTCCAAGCCCGCTATGCTCAAGTGTAGGTTTTTCAGTCCTCGGAACACATCTCTGGCTCACTGGGGCAACTCACAAAAGTGAGCAGCTGTTTTATTGAGACTCTTCGGTTGGAGAGGCTTTTTTTTTTCTCATATTAAAACAATAAAACTTCTAAAATCACTCCCCTGTGGAGTTTCCAATACGCATGAAAACAAGGAGTACAAAACTCTCCGTGGTCCGGAATGATGAGCTGGCAGTCTCGGGGTACAAGTTCACTGCCAGCTTCAAAATGCTGAAGGATGCTGGCGGCCGTCAGCATCTCGGGGCCCAGTTTCTTTATCTGTAACATGGGGGGGGGGGGGGGCGTTGAGGCTCAGATAGGTTGGGGAAAATCTCACAGAAGCTTGAAGCTATGTGATCACCAGATCTGACGAAGTGGGGACTCTAGCCTAAACCAAAGGTAAAAGCAATCAAGATGGCCACTTCCAAAAGCTCCTGGTCCGGAGAGGATCACCCCATTCTCCAGATGCTGGTCTCGATAAATCCCAGCACTCCTGGATGCTTCCCCAAGGACGCTGTGACTTTCATAAAAGTGTCCCTGTTGGGACCCACAGAGACTGTGCCACCAAACAGAGAGCATGGAGCTCAGTCCTCACATGGGACTCCTAACGGCAGGAGAAAGAGCCAGGGGCCATTATCTGACTGTGTTGCTCGCCTTTGGATCCCTTTTCCCTAGTTGGGCTGCCTGGCCTAACCACCACAGGAGAAGATACACCTAGTCCCACTACAACTTGATATGTCAAGGTGGGTGAACACCCATGAGAGGCCTCCCTTTTTCTGAGCCTCTTCTGAAAAGAAAGGGAGGGTGGAAGGATAGAGAGCTGAGAGGGAGGGACTGGGAGGAGAGGAGAGAGGGAAAGCCAAGAAGAGGGTGTAAAATAAATAATTTTTAAAAATGATAGGAGAGAGAGAGAGAGAGAGAGAGAGAGAGAGAGAGAGAGAGAGAGAGAGAGAGAGCGAGAGGGGAGAGAGAGAGAGAGAGAGAGAGAGAGAGAGAGAGAGAGAGAGAGAGAGAGAGAGAGAGCCCATTATGGGATGTGGTCATGTGGTGCTGCAACCTGCAATCCGGAATTGGAGAGAGCGAGGAATGCAGCTCAGCCAATGTGCCGCATGCCTAGCATGACAGACTCCTCGCTGAGATCCCCAGCACTGCACAAACTGTTTGGAGGTAGACCCCTGTAATCTCAGGGGAGACAAGAGAAATCAAGATTTCAAGACCATCCTCACCTACATAGTGAGTTTGAGACAAGCCTGGACTACATGAAACACTGTCTCAAGTGAAGGAGGAGGAGAAGGACGGGTGTGGGGGGGGGGGTCAGGGTGGGGGTGGAGGCCCCTCCTCTGTCACCAGAGAACAGCTTTCCTAACCCCTGTCTGCTGGCAGGCTGAAACCCATGCCAGCCTTCTTAGCAACTAAATAGAACACGTTCCAAACATTTTTTTCAGTGACTATGGTTTTCCCCCATATTTCTGTGGACAGCTTTAGACAAATTAAATACAACAGAGTTAGTCTGCAAAGAGAGTAAGTCATGGCCTGAGCTGCACCTGAAAAGGCGGGTTCAAGAGTCTCTGTCCAGCAGCTGCGCAGTGAGCCCTGCAGGCTGCACACAGAGCGGTCCTTGGCAGACCAGGTGCCGTCTTACTTAGATGTGGTGTGCTCATTTGGCGTCCTGGGATTGGCTGAGCCCAGCTATTTGTTACAGTCATGCATCAGGGTTTACATAGTAAGTTAGGCTGCGATTTGTCATACAGGAACTCAAAGTACAGATGACCTTCTGTTTATTTATAATATGACAGTAGTAGCCCTTACCCATCCTTGTTTTCCAAGCTACTGCTTGTAGGTGACAATGGTACAGTGAGGTACACACACACACACACACACACACACACACATGCACATATACAAAGAGAGATTATAGTAAATTACTATAATTGTTTCTATTTTATCAGCAGGTGTTGTCTTTTACTGAATCTATAATAAACTAAACTTTATTGTAAATATGTATGCATAGGAAAAGACATAGTATGTATAACCTCAGGACTATCCAGTTTGGGCAAGCTAATGGGGTTCTCAGACCAAAGTCCATGAAGATGAGATGAACGGGGATTAGGTTCATGGCTTCTTTACAAGATACTGAACTAGAATACGTGAGGCCCGGGGTTTAAACCCCAGAACTTCAGGAAAAGATAACGTAAAGTGGGAAGAGTAGGGCTTGGTGGCAGAGTCCTCTCCATCCCAGCTACTGGATGAGCTGAGGCAGGAGGATTACCTGTTTCTAATGCCTATCTGGGCTGCAAAGTGAATTTCCCAAACCAGCCTGGGAAACAGTAAAACTTCATCCCAAAATAAAATAAGGGTTGGAAATCTAGCTCAGTTGGTAAAGCTAGGCATTTTCAAGGCCTAGATTCAATCTCAGGGCTGAGGATCTCAGGGGATGTGGAGACACTGAGGAGACAGGGGGGGCTTATAGAGCAGGAAAGAAAATTGAGGTGAATAGAGGGTTAATTTGCCCAAGGTCACATAGAAAGTAAGTGATAAAGCTCAAAGTTAGGAGAATCAATAGACTTTGAACAAAGATGCCTCAGGCACAGGAAGCAGAAGGGCCCTCAACTGATGCCAGTTCAGAGGCAGCTGAGAGTCCACACCTGCATAAAGCATATCCTCACCTGCTTAGAAAAATAACACCTCAGGATTAAGACATTTTCCATCCTCAAACAAACAAACAAACAAACAAAAAAGTCTCCTGAGAACAGTAGTCACTTTAAGCTTTTTCAGTCATTTGTACCTAAGTAAGAAAGCATTAGGCTGCTTGATGGCTCTGTGCATAAAGGCGCCTGCTGCCAAGCCAGACAATCCCAGTTCGATCCCCGGGTCCCAAATGGGGGAAGGAGACAGCTGCCTTGTGAAAGTTGTCTCCTGACCACCAGAGTCACTCTGCATCCCCTGCAAATAGAGAAAAAAAATATTTTTAAGTATAATTAAAAGGAAGAAGTTTATATTCTTCCCTGGGGAACAGCTTTGCATGGAAACACGGGGCACCGGAGAAACTGAGCACTCACAAAATCAAATGCAACAGACATAAAAGGGAGGTGAGCTCCCCAAATTGTGTTTGTTGGTTTTGGTGCCAAAGCATGACTCTCTCTTCCTGATACCAAAATATACTCCACCACTATGGTGGCCATGCTGTGGCCACAGCAATAAATGAAGCCAGAGTCAAAAATAAGCCTTCATTTATATTATGATCAATTGGTTTCTGACCAGAGAATGAAGATAATTTAATGTGGGGGGCCAGGGAGCAGTCTTGGGGAAACTTGAAACTGACGTGGAAAAATAGGAATCTGGTCCTTACATTCATTCATGTACAAGAATGAACCCACCGTGGATCATAGACCCTGATGACAGAGCAGAACAATAAAGCCAAAGAAAATGCAGTATTGTCTTTGTGACCTTGAGCTAGACACAATCTCCTGAGCTGTGGCCTCAAAAGCAAAATGACAAAAGCAAATGTTTATGATGAACTTCCTCAAAGGTTTGTGCTTCCCGCTTTTTTTTTTTTTTAAGTGGGAAAAAAGTCATTACAGAGATGCATAACTAGTCAAAGTGCCTAAAATAAGACAGTGAGTGCTCACCCATAAATGGAGCACCTATATTATGCATGCGTGCATGCATACACACACACACACACACACACACATGTACACACATGCACACAAGCTGTAGAAGGAATCTCTTGTCTGTATGGAAGTATCATCTGTCAATGAAAAGCTAATGGCCTATAGCTGAGGCAAGAAATAGAAGATGGGACATCTGGCAGGCAGAGAGGATTCTGGGAGAGAGCCATGTGCAGGAAATTCAAATGGCACAATGTGAGGAGGACAGACACACACACACACCCTCACACTCACTCACACACTCACATGCACTCTGTCTGTCTGTCTGTCTGTCTCTCACTCTCACTCTCACTCTCAACACACACACACACACACACACACACACACACACACACACACACACACCAGGGAACACCTCAGAAAAGGAGACAGAATGTAAGTATTGAAAGATGAGCATGGGTACTGTGAAATACCGTCTTCTGGAGTGGCTATCCCACTCATGAATTCACGGCAGCTGTCATTACCTCCAAAAGATCCACTCAGCCAAAATTCCAGCATAGGTGATCTTCAGTCCCCACCCCTCACTGCCACTGATAGGTGCTGGCGGAAGTAAAGCCATTCCTTATTGAAGATCAGCAAGGGCTCTTAGCCTTTGAGCCATCTCTGCAGCCTCAAGGAATGTTGTGTGACTTCCAAGACTTGGTCCAAGAAGTTCGACGACATCCGGCTTATTCTGTAGGAACTCTTACTCCAGGACATGCCCCTTAGCATGCCATCTGTCAGAGCTCAGACAGCTTGCAAAAGGAACCCTGAACCATGTCCAAGTACTTTGGTCAGTGGATGCAGCTAAGTCCAGCCTTTATGCCAACCCATCCAATTATAAAGAAACCTCTAGATGATGCCAGCCCCACCCCCACCCCCCGTTATTGAAAATGTCCCTCTAAGTCCCCAGTCACTGGGTAGTCACTCCACCCCAAGCACAGGGTCTAAATGCTTGACCGATGAAAGCTACGTGTGATGTAGCTCACGTGTGATGTAGCCCTCATTACTCCTCACCTTGTCAGCTTCTAGACTCACTGGGGAGATGGTCCTCTGGGCACGCCTGCTGGGGGTTACCTTGGCTACATTATAGACATGGCAAGAGGACCCTCATCACCTCAGCAGGGGGTCCTGTGGAAGGCAGCAAGCAAGCAAGCATCTTACGTGATATGCCAACGTGCACGCATCCGTGGTGCTCCATCGCTGATTGGATGCGAGCAGCTGCTTCTGCTGCTGACTTCCCCACATGACGCACCTGGAGCCGTGACAAAACTTTTCCCCCTTGAGTTGATGTCTTTGTAGGGCTATTTTGTCATAGCAACAGGAAAAGAAGTGAAGACTGAGCTCCACTGTACAGACAATGGGCAGGGGGTTGACAATGCTGAGTGAATGTCACACGGACAGGACATAGCCAGGACCATCCTCCAAGCCAATCTCAGGATACCCCCGTCATGGTCAAGCTACAATTATCACCTCACGCATGCGCTGTGGTGTAATGCCCATTTCTAACCTCCTAGCTCTCCGCTAGCAATGCACGGGTACTCTAAAACTATAAATGCTGGTGGTACATGGCTATAACCTCAGAACTCCGGAGGCTGAAACAGGAAGATCACTGATTCCCGGGTAGTCTAGGCTACATAACAAGACTCTTTAAAAATGTAACGATATTTTTATTCTCCCCACAAAAGCTACATGAAATACATAGAGTGCAAGAGGCAGTCATGTTAACGATGTTTTCATTAGTGCATATTATCAAAATAAACTTAAATATTAAAACTAAAACCTCAATATAGGACAGGTTTCACTTAGGAAGACTCTCCAGGTTCAAGTCAGGTGAAGACACACGGAGAAATTTTTCTCATTCTAGATCATATTTAAGGGGAGAGCCTGGTCAAATCACATTACTCTGGATCGAGGAAGGTAGCCAAACTGTGGAAGACAAGTCCTGTGGGATAAAGACCAGGGAGCACTAGAGTCCTAAGAACAGTGGGCAACAAAGATCTAGGTATTTCACATCTGATAACTACACACCATGGCTGCATCCCCAAAGAACAGTTATATAATTCTTCAGGAGGCAATAGGTATGCCTATAAGTGTTAGGATTTGCTTTATATTGCTGTAAATAAAAGAATGAGAAAAACCTACTTGAGGAGGAAAGGGTTTATTTTGGTCTACATGTTACCATCCACTATGGACAGAAGCCAGGG
Organism: Acomys russatus; assembly: GCF_903995435.1. Taxonomy (NCBI): domain Eukaryota; kingdom Metazoa; phylum Chordata; class Mammalia; order Rodentia; family Muridae; genus Acomys; species Acomys russatus. The sequence goes on along the minus strand of NC_067164.1, from coordinate 5,440,512 downwards.
CAGGAGCTCCAAGCAGGAACCTAGAGGCAAGGACCAGAGCAGAGGGCGGAAGAGGTGCTCAATGATTAGAGCACTGGCTGCTCTTCCAGAGGACCCGGGTTCAATTCTCAACACCTACATGACAGTTCACAACTACCTGTAACTCCTGGTCCAGGGAACCCGACACCCTCACACAGATATCCATGCAGTCAAAACACCAGTGCACATGAAATATAAATAAATAAATAATAATTTTTTTAAAAAGAACCAAAGCAGAGAGCATGGAGGAATTCTGCTTAGTGCCTTGCTCTCTATGGCTTGCTCTCCATGGCTTGCTCTCCGTGGCTTGCTCTCCGTGGCTCGCCCTCCATGGCTTGCCCTCTGTGGCTTGCTCTCCATGGCTTGCCCTCCATGGCTTGCTCTCCGTGGCTTGCCCTCCATGGCTCGCCCTCCACGGCTTGCCCTCCGTGGCTTGCTCTCCATGGCTTGCCCTCCATGGCTTGCTCTCCGTGGCTCGCCCTCCATGGCTTGCTCTCCGTGGCTCGCCCTCCATGGCTCGCCGTCCATGGCTTGCCCTCCGTGGCTTGCTCTCTGTGGCTCGCCCTTCGTGGCTCACCCTCCATGGCTTGCTCTCCGTGGCTTGCTCTCCATGGCTTGCCGAACCTGCTTTTTTATATACTCTAGAACCTGCCTAGGGGTGGCACAGCTCCAGTAGAGTAGATCTTCCCACATCAACCACTAAAATGCCATGAAGACATACTTACACGCCATAAGTTACCTTCTCCAAAGTGACTCTAGTTTGTTGACAAAAACGAACCAGCACTGAAAGGGTGGCTTTAGATTGGTGTTACGGAATGAGGTCATCGTGGGAGGAATACATCCAACTAAATTGTTCAGGGTCCAGATTAGTTGGGATTCTGTTCAAAGAAACAGAGCTTCTAAGAAAGAAATGATAAACGTCACTAACAAGATAGATGACAGGAACACACACGCACCATGTAATACAGACACGGATAATAGGCCATTGACTAAAAGGGATTGACTCACATGTCTGTGATGCTGGAAAGTCCCAAGAAGTGCAGTAAACAAGCTGGAGAGCCAGGAAAGCCAAAGGTACAGCTGGGAGCCAGGGCAGAAAGGCTGAGGTGTTGGACCTGCTGCTGAAATTCTGATTCCTTCAGGCCTACAGCTGTACAGTGTGGCCACAGGCATTGGGAAAGGCAGCCTGCTTTGCATAGTCTATCCACACACATTTTAAATTCACTTTACCTGCTATTTTTCTCACTGCTATGACCAAATATAGAACAAAAAAAAAGCAACTTCAAAAATGATGTGGAAGGAAGCGGGGGGGGGGGGGAGGGGGTCCTGGGGGGGCAGTGCTGTTTGCACAGGCTAGAAGACATCACCTTTCCTGCTCTACCACTCTTTGCCTTTTTCCCTTGAAACAGGGTCTCACTGAACCTACCTAGAGTTAGGCTGGCAGCCAGTAAACTTCAAGAATATTTCTATCAACATGCTCAAATGCACACACATGCACTTACACATACACACACACACACACACACACACACACACACATACACACAATGCTGGGATTACTGACACACACAACCATGCCGGGGCTTTGTACATGGGTTCTGGGGATTTGAACTTAGGTCTTCACGCTCTTACATACTAAGCCACATCTCCCCAGCCAGGAAAGATCCTGGTTCACAGACTGAGCAAGAACCATCCATCAAAACCAGGACGGCATGACAGAGTTCATAGTGGTGGAAGCATGCCGCTGGGACACCTCACTGTGGATCAGGAGGCAGAGGGGGAGGACTGCTGGGACTGAGCCCATGAGCCCCATCCCACAGTGACCCAGTTCCTCCTGGTAACCTCCACCTCCTAGAGGCACCACAACAGTCCAAAATGGTACCACCTGCTGAGGATCAAGTGCTCAAACATATTATCCAATGGGGTATGTTTTTACAACCGTTCATCCCATTAACACCGATGCAAAACCACCCTCTCTTACAGACACTTAAAATAATCTTCAACTGAATACGTGAAAACCCCGTGATCCAATCAAGCTGATTCAGGAGACCAACCATCGAGACGCTCGCTGCCCTGACACAATATAGGCTCCCCGAGGCCACTGATGCTTTCTTTCTTTTCAGGCATGGTCCCAAAGCATGACATCATAATGGCCAATTGTGAAGATGCTACATAAATATTTGTTAGCTGGATGAAGCATGCCTCTCCAGGGGACTCCTTCATTAGCATTAAACGGCCAAGTCCCCAGTGAGGATTTGTGGTGACCATGCTTACCTGAGTGTGAAATAGCACTCATGCTAGGAATGAATTACCTCTTGAGTTTCAAGGTCCAAAGCATATGACCTGCCCAGTCCCCACCAGAAACAATGATGGAAATTAAAGAAGCAGAAGCTAAAAATAAATAGAGGAAAGGCATTTATAGGCACAGGTGAGTCTAGAGTAATCCAACACTACATGGACAATGCAGATATTTTAATTTCCTGCTAGCACAGTTTTTAAAGACTGAGAAGAGGCAACTAAAAAATAACTGCCATAACATATTTTATATTATCATAAATATAAATTTATAATTTTTAACTTCAATCATTTTACCCAATGCATGCAAAATATTATCTCAACCTACATCCGATATAAAATAGGAAGCCTTTGAAGTTAGTACTTACAGCTCATGTCAGCTTTGATAAGACACAATCCAAGAACCCTATTGTCACATGTAGTTCATGACCACGTTGACAGAACAGGATGCTGGCTTCTTCCACAGCACTCATGGAAGCCTTGGTCATCAAAATGAGACTGATTTGAGGCTCCGTGGGATTAAGTGTCTGTCCCTATGTCTTCTCTGATTTGAGAAAAATCAAAATCAGACCGTGGTGATTAACCTTGATGGTCAACTTGATGGAATTTAGAATTATCTAAGGGAAAAAAAAAAACAAAAGCAAAACAGAACTCTGGGCCTGTGTGATGAGGATAGGGCACCCATCTGAATGTCTGAATGTGAGCAGTGCCGCCCCGTGTGTGGTCCCTAACTGCCAGCCTTCCTCTCTTTCTCCTTCCTGACCGAGGATACAATGTGGGCATGTCCTCATGCCTTAGGCTGACCCTAAACAAACTTTTCCTGCCTTAGGATTATTCTTCCTTTTAAGTGTATGTGGTTTTGCTAGCATGCGTTCGTATGTACCACATGCATGCAGAGCCCAGAGGCCGGAAATTGGGCATCAGATCGTCTGGAACTGGAGTTACTGCTACATCACCATGTGGTCCTGCAAACTGAACCCAGGTCTTCTACAGAAACAGTAAGTGCTCTTAGCCACGGAGCCATCTCTCCTGCTCCTTGAGCTGATTCTTGTCAGGTGTTTCATCACATGGGGAAAAAAAAAGAAACCAGCTAATACGCATGTGCCAGAAGTCTGTGAAGCCAAACGGTCCAGAACTCCCAATCTGCCCTGCTGTTTACAACCAGTGAAACCTGTAGCAGTCACTTGGTCTCTCTGGATGCAGTGCCCACAAATAACAGGGGTTAGGAGAATCATCTTACAGCATGTGAAAGCCTGCACTACTCTTTTCCCATATTGGCACTTCAAGATTCCAGATTCATGTCTCCAAACTTGGGGACAAAATCAGAGTCCTGCTTACTACTACTGACTTTTTCTACAGAATGGCAAAGGCTTGGAATGGGGTCTGAAAGGAAGTTCCCACTTCACCAGGACTTTCTGGGTCCCATAGAGGAAGCTAGTCCACAAGACACCACTGTACAGAGAGGGTTTTTTTTTGTTTTTTTTTTTCTTCTTGGTTACTTACCACCCACCGAGGGTGTTTTCTAGGCCAGCCAGACACAAAAGAGTTCAGGAAGAGGCAACAGATTCTGTGTACTGGGGCTACGTGATACAAACGCTCTCACTCTCTGTCACTTTGGAATCAGTACAGAGTACAAGTTGATGTGGTCTGGGACACCGCCAGACTCTGGCATCTCCATGAATGCCAAGGATCAGGAAGGCAAATCACAAGCTCGTGTTGAGATGACATAGCAGCTTTTGGATCCGTGCATGGTTGGGTATCCAAGTTCCTGCCCACCTTCAAAGTCTCTTTTTGGGTGGTACTGGGGATCGAACCCAGGTGTCTTGTTCATGCTGAACAAGCAATCTAACACTGAGCTATAGCTATAGCCCTCGAATATTCTTGAAGAGTAGCTCCTAAATGTCTGGGCACTTTGAAAGCTACTGTATTTTATAAATTCAATGATCTGTACACTGGTGCCCCTGATACTAACCTCCTTCCGAACATTATTAAATCCTTGTCCCCGTTTACGATCTGTCAGCCTCTACCTCTCAGAAACGTAACAAAGGAAGAAGAAATGAGCCCAGATGTCTTTCTGGACTGACCCATGGTGTTCCTGGAAATCTGTTAGCAATGCATCCAGCGCTATCTCTTTTATTGTTGGTACCAGCTGGCAGGCACGGGCTGACAGTGCACACGCCAGCATCTGCATCATCTTATCCTGCAGGATAAAGCCTGGCTGGGTTTGTCTTTCTAACAACACAAAGGGGGAGTCGTGGATAACTTGTGATGATACTTCTTTAGGGAGCCTCTAAAGAGAGGCCCTGAAACCTGCATCCAACTCTAGGCCTCCGCTGGGTGGAGATAAGCTCCCACGGCCATCGGAGGAACTGACTTGAGGAAGCAATGCATTGGAAGACAGATGGAGAACAGATATGAGTTAGAATGAAGATGCTTGAAAAAAGGAGACCAGTTCATGACAAGAAGGAGACATGATTATGGACGCCTGTGACAGAGACATGAGGATGTGTCACAGACACCATCCCTGGGGAAAAAGGCTTGCTGCCCAGCTGTAGCCTGTAGCCAGTAGCCAGAGGCAGATGCCAGGTGTCATCCTCTTCTCGCTCAGGATCTGCCTTCCTCAGGGTGACCACATCCGGCATTTCCTAGGACATCTCAGATGAAAGGATTCCTTGCAGGTCCTCTCGCCCCTCTTCCCTGTCCTGCTGTTTCCTTTTTCCTGTTCACAGGAACCGTTCCCTGTGCACAGGAGCCTTCCACTTGCATCCGGCACTCTGTCTCAATATCAGCTTCCAAACTTCAAACTTCATATGCACCCCTCTTTTACAGCCTGCACTGTGGTGTGATACATGGATGTAGGGAGCACGGTAACTGTAGAGACGCAGCTACAGATGGAGGCCAAGCCCGTGGCAGCTTTATCTTACACTGCTTTCTATTGTTGGCATACGGGAGACTGACTGGGCAGGCTCTGTGGAGACATATCTCTATCTGCTCTGGAGATTTAGAATCCAAAGTAACAAAGTCAAAGGCCCATAATTCATGTGGCCCTTCTTCCTTGCTGTTTCAGTTTTGTTGTTCTTTGTGGTACTGGAGGAAGCTGTTTGGTGTGTGTGTGTGTGTGTGTGTGTGTGTGTGTACTGGGAGTCTTACTGTGTAGACCAGACTAGCCTTGAACTCTTGGCCACTCTGTCTCCATTTCCAAAGTGTTCCAATGATAGGTGTGCACTGCTCGACTCAGCTTGTCAAAGTCTTTATTGCTTATATGATTTTCTACAGAGTCCCAGGGTGCTGTGCGATGTTGTGTGGTGCCATATAACACACAGAACAAGTATGGTACTGCTTGCTTCATAGCAATAGCTCTATTCGCCGTGATACATTAACCCATGCGCGGATTTAGCTCAATCGAGAGGGCAGAAGCCTCATGACCTAATCCCCTCCCAAAATTCCATCTCCAGATACCATTGACACGGAAGTTTCCAACAGGTGAATTCTAGAGGACAAGCATTGAAACCACAACAAGTCTCCAGTTGCAAGCACAGAAACCAAGTCTTTAAGAGCCTTGAGAACCTGGCTGTGGGTCTCAGGGTCTCAGACCTGGGGTTGAATTCAGTCATTCAGCACCAGTGCATGCTGGGACCTTCATTCTGTGTCCTAGCCACACCCCACCACACCAGGCTACCTAGATGAGGAAGTCAGTGGAGGGGCTGGCTCCCTTTACAGGAATACAGAGCCATGGCAAGAGGAAGCTGCGGAGTCACCTTCGGATGGGATTCCAGGGTCTCTTGGAAGGTCCCCTGTACCGACACTACTCCTTCCACTTGGCCAACTGTGACCACGATGTTCTGCATCTACAGGAGGGGGGACAAGTTAATAGGTCAGTGCAGAGAATACCACATTCACTAAGGCTGGCAGGCTCTAGGCCCTGTATTCCTAGGTCACCCCAGATCCTCCTGTCACCAAGGGATGGGATCTGATAGACCAGCCTCTTCTGAGCGATGACGGTGTATTTATATCTTGCAAGGTAATTCAGGAGGCGGGGTGCCTTAACTCAAGCGCCAGGCTCCACGCGGAGGAGTCACAGCACTTGCTGTCACTTCACAGATTCTGTTTGCAAGTTCAGCACCACCAAGCTCTTTATTTCTTCCAAGTTATGCATCTCATAATTGGGATAAAGTAGATAATGGCTCTTTAGTAATTGCCTAGTGGTAAAAATAGCTATTCTTTACATGGGCCTGGTTAACAAAGATATTTTCTAAAAGCCAAAATAGAATTCTTCATTAAGCAGCTTCATTAAATACTAGACTCTAAAATATACCACACAATTAAGGTGAGTTTTTTTTTTTTAATAAAAATAAATACAATCACTTGAAACTTAATCTCACTGGCTCCTTCAATTAGTGCATCATATAAAGTGCAGCTCCCCTAGGGCTGGCTGAGCGTCACCTCGACTCTCACCCCATAATGTACAAAGGCCTCCTGCAACAAAGGTACTGGAGTTTTTGCCAGCCGTGGCATGTGCAAATCTGGACCCTCTTCCCAGGGAAAGAATTCAGAGTAAAGCATCCTCTAATTTGTCACTTTGGTACAGAGACTATTTTGAGATGAGGGCAAGGAAGATCAACGGCTGCAGGAAGAGTTCCTTGTTTTTCCCTTAGGCCATAGTTGGCTTCACTGTCAACTTAACACACCTGGGAATAGGGACCCTCAAGCAAGGAACTGGCTCCCTTGGACTGGCCTGTGGCCCTGTCTGTCTATGAGGCACTTCCCACAGAGAAGCTGAAAAGCAGCACACACATTTCCCCTTGTGAAGGTACACTCTTCACTCCCACACTTAATTGTTTAAGAGTTAAGATGTTTTTAGGTCTAGACAGGTGTTCTAAGTTGATAATGACGATATGTGACGAAGGTTGATTTACACTCAGAAAATCTGATGCACCAAGGTAGGAAAGATGTCTTCTTTAGCCAGTCGGTGGTGGCGCACGCCTTTAATCCCAGCACTCGGGAGGCAGAGGCAGGTGGATCGTGTGAGTTCGAGGCCAGCCTGGTCTACAAAGTGGTCCAGGACAGCCAAAGTTACACAGAAAAACCCTGTCTCAAAAAACTAAAAAAAAAAGATGTTTTCTTCAAGGCTGTCAAATACAAATAGTCAAAACACTAAGAATGTAACACCTATATAATTCTTGATTGTGTCATGGTTCTTTTTGCCATAGGTAATCTAGTGCATGTGTGTGTGTGTGTGTGTGTGTGTGTGTGTGTGTGTGTGTGTAATAATATAAATATATATGTACAAAAATAAAATAATTTTTAAAATTAAAAAAAAAAGAAGAGTATGGGAGATGGAGCATTGACACCAAGGCCAATTTGTATAAACAGACCTCACCAAGCTCCTTCTGGCCACTGGCTTCCCATATATTTCTCACCGTCCTCCCTATGATATAACATGTCTTGAAGCCCCTGCTCCTTCTCGTGTATTAAAAATATAAGCCCCGTGGAGAGCGGACTGTTCTTCCAGAGGTCCTGAGTTCAGTTCCCAGCAAGTACATGGTGGCTCATAAGCATCCATAATGTGATCTGGTGCCCTCTTCTGGCCTGAGGGGTACATGCAGGCAGAGCACTGTACACATAATGATAAATAAATAAATCTTATATGGGGGGGGGCACTTCTTTTGAGTTTCACTTATTTTGTGAATTCTTATGCACATAAAACATTAATGAAACAAGGGCTGTGTATGGCTCAACAGCAAAGTACTAGTCTCACATATACAAGGCCCTCGGTTTGATCGCCAGCACCACTGAGAAAAATAATAATAATAAAAGGGTGTGTGCATGTGTTCCCTGCTATGAAAATGCCTACTATCAGTTTAACTTGCAGTCCCCGGGTACAAAATCCAAGAGGAGGGGAATATTTTCCACTTCAAACCAACCATGGGCATCTGGCTTTCCCAGACCACAGCCATTCCCTGCCACTGAGTCTATCACCCTTGGGGCTCAGGAACTGCTCTCCCTAGCAAGGCAAGTTCTCTTCATTCTGTGCTTTCTGAGGAGAACACTTCGTTGAGGTCAGGTTGGGGCCTGCTCTAAGGTAGGCCCTTGCCATGAGAGATTGAGTTTTACAAGCAGTTTTTTTTTTTTTTTTACACACACACACCCCCACACTTCGAGGACAGAAGACAACTGTGCACCTGGGTAGACACGTGAATGCTACACTCTGCCCATCACTGCCCACATGGCACAGGCTGATACTCCTAGGAATATGAAGATTGAGAATATATGATTTTATCAGGACAAATTGAGATGGTTCGTGCATGTGTGCATACTAAAACCACAGTGGGATGTCCCCTGGAGGGGGAGACCTGGTGGCACTCAGAGGAAGGATAGCAGGTTACCAAGAAGAGACTTGATACCCTATGAGCATATACAGGGGGAGGAAATCTCCCTCAGGAACAGTCATAGGGGAGGAGAATAAGGGGAAAATGGGAGGGAGGGAAGAATGGGAGGATACAAGGGATGGGATAACCATTGAGATGTAACAAGAATAAATTAATAAAAAATTAAAAAAAAAACCATGGTGGGAAAACTAGTCCCAATAACTTATTAAACAATGAATATGGTGGCATGCACTTTTAATCTAAACACTCTGGAAGCAGAGGCAGGTGGATTTTTAAGTAAGGCAAGCCTGCTCTATGGAGTGAGTTCCCGGACAGACAAGGCTACACAGAGATCTGGCCAAGTACTGCCACCAAAGCCACCAAACGTTCTTAGTCAGTAAATTCTAACATTGTGGAAAGGTGCACATGTGTTTGTCGATGCTTCTAACATAGAAAGTTCACAACATACTTCCTCAGTTCTCTGGAAATGGTAGAAAGCCCCATAACTCCCTGGAAGGCTCCCTGGAGATGTGGAGAAAATGCCAGCCTGGATAGCAGAAGGTTAATACTTCCCTGAGCCTGCTCTGAGCACTGGACAAGGAGGAGGGAGGGAGGGAGGACAGATGAAAACAGGGGAGGAAGCACACAGCAGGGCAGGAGGCAGCCAGAAGAGCTGGTTCTCGACCCACCTCCTCTTGAGGCAGCTCCTCATCCCATCCCTGAATGAGGGGAAAGAAGGTTGCCTAGTCAGTGTTTTAAAAGGTGTGGTCCACTCAGCCTGCAAAATCCAGCATCAGCATCAGATTCCTGGAGAATTTACAAGAAATACAAATATGTGGGCCCTGTCCAGACTGCTAAAGTAGGCTGTGGATACGGCCAGGATATGTATTTTAACAACATTTCCAGGCGATTCCCAGTCAGATTTGAGATCCACCGGCCAAAATATGATCTCACAGGTCACCTCCAGACTTAGTAGCCTGAAAGTCTTAAGATATCTCTCTCTCTCTCCTCACTTTGCTCCCTTTCTTTCTCCTTTTCCTTTATCTTTAAAAACAAGAAGGAAAAAAGACCTTCCTTTAAACTTCCTCTTTGCAGTATAGATGGCCAACTTACAATAACTTGAAATTCACATTTAGTCATTTCCATAGCAACCTTAACAAAGCCATTAAGGCGCTTTTGTTCTTTAATACCCCTGCCCCTTCCTTTACAGGAACTCTCTTCCCTTCTCAGCAATAAATCTAGTCTAGCTGAAGATAACTGTTTTAAAAAAAAAAAAAAAAAAAAAACCTGCTTCTGTGCTGCGTAATTATAGTCGCAAGCAGCAGCACAAAGAGTGTCATTTATGGCATACGACCTGACTGATCTATGTCCCCTCTCCTCCAGATCAGCGCTTTGGGATGACGCCAAACCTAAGTTCCCAGGTTCACATGAAAGAATCCATCTCCACAGAGGCCCCACAAAGCTCCGTCCGCCGCCATTAGCTACGCACCAATTCAGAAATGAGCTGCCAGCTCCCTCCGCTTAAGCATCCTGCCCACCCGGCGCACATCATCTTAGCGTGACTGACTCAGCTCCAGATGCGTGAAAAGCCTCTGACGTTCTGTATTCTCTGGGACAGACGGCATGACCCACCAAAACCAAAGCGCACTGTCTGAAACACGGCCTATGTCTCACTGGCCTAGAACCCGAAATGAGAAGGCCTAGAGAGTTGTGTGCAGCTCTTAAAAGATCAAGAGAGAATTGAGTCACCACGCGTAACCAACAGCAAGAGGAAAGCCTTGGGCCACACTCCTGCTTAAACTTTACCGCGCAGCGATAACCATTAAAGAGTGCCTGTCCAAATCCCAGCGATGTCTAATCTAATCTCTCTCATGCACGGAAGAGTCATTACCCTAAGCATGCGGGCAATTTGGATTCCAGGAACAAAGGGGCCTCCCAGTCAGGACAGACCGTCCTTAAGATGAGAACTGCTCTCCGTGATGGAGAGGCTGGCTGCACCTGGAGCAGATCTTTTTCAGGAACCAACTTGGTTCCCTGGGGTAACAACAATGATTCACAGATTAATAATAACTCCTCGTCCTAGTTAGGGTTACTATTGCTGTGGTGAAATACTACGACCAAAAGTAACTTAGGAAGGAAAGAAAGGGTTTATTGGACTTAAATAATCCTGAATCACAGTCCACTGAGGAAAGCCTAGGCAGGAGGAACTTAAACTGCGCATGATCCTGGAGGCAGGCAGGCACTGATCAAACAAAAGCCATGGAGAGGTGCTGCTTACTGACTTGCTCCTCCAGGCTTGCTGGGCCTGCTTTCTTATATAAGCCAGGACTACCAACCCAGGGATGGCCCCACCCACAATGGGCTGGGCCCCATCCCGTTGATCACCAATTAATACCCTACGGGTTTGCCTATAGCCCAATCCTATGGAGACGTTTTCTCAGTTGCATCTCCGTCCTCTGAGATGACTCTAGCTTGTGTCAAGCGACATAAAGCTGTCCAGCGCACTCCTCATCGGTCTACCTTGCAACTCCCTAGCTCAGAGTATAATAAGCCAAGACCACCTGTTAGTTTAGGACTACTTGATTATACAAGCTTCCTGTCCCAATTCTTCCTCTACTTAAACCTAACGCTCATATAAAAAGCAAAAGAGTATGGGGCCACTAGATTCCTTTATCTGTTCCCCTTCCCAGTGACAACTGATTAGATCTGTCCTCTGCGCTGTGCTGTCCCTTGTCTCTTTAATTGGCTTGTGGGCACAGATGGCAACGCCTAAGTGATTGACGTCTCTAAAGCCAGTGCCTTTGCCCTAAAATTCTGTATATAAGATGACATCACTTCTGAGCCTGTATCCAGGGATGCCTGAAACGAGTCACCCACTAGACCTTTAAATAGCAGATCCATTAGCCTTCCTCTCTGCAATCTGGGCTGACATCCCTATCACTGACACTGAAAATGCTTTAATGGGTCCAGACCATAAACTGATACCTTTGAGTGGATATCTGGTCAGTGTCTATAAAAGTCCTTTCATGTGAATATCTCCTGCCTTCAAGGTCTACTTCCAGAAATATGTATTTCAGAAATGCTTCTATAACCGTGGAGAGATGCATGTACAATCCAGAAGTCCACAGAAACTGTCACAGAGCATCGCATTCTGATTAGATTTGAGACCTGCTTGGATTGTAAACCCCGCCAAAAACCCATGACTGGGGAGGTGGTGGGTCCTAGGAGGAAGCCTACTGTTGTTGCCCTGCTAAACGCAAGGCAATGGTCATGTTGGCAAACTGCCTTTTGACTATTTGTGCTTATGCCCATAGATCTGTGCTACTCCCAGCCTTGGCCAGAGAAGCTGCTTTTTGCCGTGTGCAGTGGTTAATGCAGAGACTTGCAACTGATCAAAGTTCTGAGAATAAGTGACTGTGAGGGCTCAGCCCTAAATGGGATGTCTATATCATTTCCTCCCCCAAGGCTGAGGGAACAGCACAGAAGAGGGGATAGAAAGAATGTAAAGACCAGAGGATGGCCGGGCGAGGTGGTGCACGCCTTTAATCCCAGCGCTTGGGAGGCAGAGGCAAGCAGATCGTTGTGAGTTTGAGACCAGCCTGGTCTACAAAGTGAGTTCCAGGACAGCCGAGGCTACACAGAGAAACCCTGTCTCGGGAGGGGGGGGGGGACCAGAGGGTGGGAAAGAGTGCTATGAAATGGCTATTTTCTGCACGTGACATGGCCACTGCTGTCGTGAATTTGCAGCAGCCATGGTTACCTGCACAAGGTTTGCACAAGATCAAGCCAGTTAAAATGCCACACCCACAACTACTGTCTGCCCACACTACTGTCTGCTAGAGAAAAGACAGTCATTTTCCCTGTGGTTCATTGCCCATGCTCAGCAGATGGCCCTACACACATGTGCAAATAGACAGCAGTGACTGGACTCAGTGAGCCTAAAAACAAAATATAAACAAAACATGATGTGGAGAGGGAGGATGCTTCAGGAGGAGGATCAAAGGTAGAGAATATCAGTGGATATGATCAATATATGTATACGTGTATGACGCTTTCAAAGAATAAATTTTTAATGCTTTATTAATTTTCTTTGCCCTTGTGTCGTGCCTGTGTGTATGTCTGCGAGAGGGTGTCAGGTCCCTGGAACTGGAGTCAAGACAGTTGTGAGCGCCCGTGTGGATGCTGAGAACTGAACTCCAGACCTCTGGAAGAGAAACCAGTGCTCTTAACCACTGAGCTATCTCTCCAGCCGTCAAAGAATACATTTTAAATATTAATTTTTTAAAACTGTCACAACAGAGGGGTAAAAATTGCCTAGTATCACTGAAGAGAGGCATGCGCTGATAAATCACGTTATGTGTATACTATAGGATATTGTGAAAAGCATGTGGTAGATCAGTGCTCTATCATGAAAAAAAGAGGGGTTTCTATTGAAGAATAAAAATAACCAGCTTTGTGCTATATATTTAATACTATATTTCAAGTAGAAGGGACAGACGCATGCATTTTGAAAGTCTAGACATCTCAAATGTCTACTGGCAGCCTTTTCTGTAGAATGGGCTGATGGAGCATTTACTTTAAAAACATTTTTATACCATTAAATTTTTACCTCAAACACAAATTCCTTTGGTAATTAACAAAGCAAACCACAGAAAGGGAAAAAGACTGAAAAGCACTGTATTTGACCCTGAATCAGCAACCACATGAATGACTAGAGCCTGCTGTGTGCACGGCTGCATGCCAGTCCTGGGAATGTGCAAAGATGAGTCCTGAGGCAAAGGCAACTCCGCAAAGTCTGTCTACACCACGGGGTAGCTGTACTTCAAGATATCATGTATTTGAAGACTTGGTCCTCATGAGTCACAAAGTAACTTTGTCTCTTAACATTGAAGTCACAGATTTTAGCATAATATGGGTAAAGTTAGTTACACTGTTACAGTTTGGAGGTGGATGCTGTGCCCCCCACCCCCACCTCCATCCCCCACCCCATCCTCACTCCCACTAACACTCCCACCTTCCCATCCCACCCTACCAACTCCCACCCCATCCCTATCGACCTCCCAACCCCAACCCCCAAGCTGGTGCCTTGGAGAATCTGCTCCCCAGATGGTGAGGCAGTTTCTTTTTTTTCTTTTTTTTTTTTTTTAAGGGCATGAGGGGGTTGTCCAGAAACTTTAGGGGATAGACATAATTGGAGGATGTAGATCACTGGGGGGTGTACCTTTGAAAATTATGCCTGGTCTACAGTCTCTTCCTAATTTTGGCTCTCCCCTGCACATGCTAAAGGCCTCCATGGTTTTCTGAACAAATGCCTGGGGTCAAGCAACCCTGGAGAGAACCCTCCAAAACCAGGAGCTAAAACAAACAGTTCCATCCTTCAAGCTGTTTCCTCAGGCATGTTACCCTGAGGCAAGTCTAACACAACTACCATGTTATACCAGTGCTGTCTGGAGAGTGCTTGGCTGCGTTTTATACAGCTTGTTATCACACAGAAGCCAGAACTGCATAGCTTGGGGACTGCTGGAAAAGCTGACTGCTGGCACAGCCATGATTCCCAACAGTGCCATAGATGATGTCTGCCTTCACTCTAGGAAATGAACAAGGGAGCTCTTGCTTAGAGAAATATTTCAAACCCTCCTGTGCTAGCCTAGGACTCTTCGGAAATAAACCTGAGACCTCCAACTCATGCCCCCTCGATACCCTCCAACACTGTTTCTGGGTGGAGACTGTACCGTGGTCTTGTAGCCATTCCTCAGATGGGGAGTTTGCAGTACCCTGCTCTAGCCCCACTCCTGGGCAGCCCACTTTGTACAAAGTCACATGGCATCCGCACTGTTGGTTACTTCCCCAGGCCCTCTACGGTTGAGTTCTTCCCACTGTAACTGCAAGCACAGGGCTGTCTCCAGCACAGCCTGCTGCACTGGAGGAGCTCAGTAGATACCGTTGGGGTGATAACCTTATTCTATGTATTAGTTTGCTTTCCTAGTGAACACCACGACCAAAACACAGCTTGGGAGGAAAAGAGCTTATTTTAGCTCACATGTCTATACTGCCACCCATCTTCATAGAAGTCAAGGCGGGAACTCAGTCAGGAAGCAGGAAGCAGGATGCAGGAAGCAGGAACTGAACCAGAGGCCATGAAGGAAGGCAGCTTACCGGCTTGCTGCTCCTTATAACTTGCTCAGCCTACTTTCTTATGCAACCGAGCCCCGCATTCCCGGCTGGGGACGGCAGCAGCCACAATGGGTTGGGATCTCCTACATCAATGGCTAATGAAGAAAATGCTCCTTCAGACATGTCTACAGGCATTCTCCCAATTAAGTTCCCTCTCCTCAGGTATACCAGGTTTGTGTCAAGATGGAAAAAAAAAAAAAAAAAAAACACACACACGTAGACATAGATAGAAGAGATTATTTCTAGGGGTTAATGTGAGGTCCGTACCCTCATTTCCCTCCTCCTCGGCTGCATTGCTAGACAGTAGGTACAGATTAAGGGAGAAGCAAGTGAGAAGTGTGCGTGAAGCCTCTGCACGCGTACAGGGCTGTACAAGTGAGTGTTGGCGGCTGTCACTGCAACCAGCTGCACAAGCTCAGGCACCAGTTAATTTCTGCCCCCATCATGTTCCATCTTTGTAGGTGGTTTTGAAAATAAGAACTGACCTACGGGTAGCACTTCAACAAATGGATTAAGTCGATTTGTGTCTGTTTCTTTTTAAAAGCTGCCTCGCTTAGGAATTTATAATGTTAATGAAACATAAAACAAAGACTTCAGACCTAGCAAGGGACGCAGGTCAATATTCTATGTCTGTCTCTCTACAGATGCATTACCTACAGTCAAAAGAGGCTAGTGGAGCACAGCTAATTCTTCAGAGAGCAGGGATAAGATCCTTTGTTTTCTGGGAGAGTTTCTTCTCCTACATCACGCTGGGACTGAGTTCTGACAGCGCTGGTCATTATCAGACAATGGCTGGCATCTGGTTTTTTCATGCGAAAGTCAATACGCCTAATGCAAAAGTTAAATTAACACCGCACTCGGTGTCATTAACAACAAATTAAGCTGCTTCGAGTTAACAGAAATAGCTTTTCCCTGCAGACAGCTTTTGCTTCCTTTTACCTCACCTTCTCTCCCCAGCCCCCCCCCCACAAAAAACTTACACTTGCTTTAGGTATCCTGATGCAAAAGGCAGTTTAGACACCTTCAGCTGCTCAACACCAGTCAAATAAAATTTCTAGTCTCAGCTGCAGCCATAAAGCAGCTGAAAATGCCGTGCATTCAAGTCACAAAAGATATGATTTCTGCCTAAGATCGTCCGATAACAGAAATGAATAATGGTTCTTTGCCTGAAAATACATATTGATTGTTGGCTCTGATTTCACCATGGATAATGCTGGAGTCATCATCCTTCAAGCATGTGGGAACTCAAGTCGCTGTAGCCTAATCCTTGCAGGGTGATTTGTGGCGAGAGACAAGACAAGGCAGGAGAAATGTCTACATCCAGGTCAGGCTGGATGTGCTCCAGCCAATTTCCCATCCCGGATTATTTGATCTTCATGTCTGGGGCCCCAGTTTATGGTACACAAAGGACAGATTGATCACCTGCATTTGACTAAGATGAAGGCACTCCATATTCTTTAATCTTTTGCAGAACTGAATTCTTTAAAAAAAAAAAAAAAAAAAAGTTCCATATTCCAAGGCCCAGCCACCATTTAGCAACTTGAAACTTTGATGAGCTGACCTCCCCAAGGCTGTGAATAGACTCTGCTTACTGGGAATGCCGCCACATGGAAACCAGCTATGCACAAGGTGTGTCCATCTGCCTCTTCACAAGCCAGACCAAACTTCATCCTACCTCCTCAAATGCAGCAACGTTTGTCTTGTTTTTTCCCCCTTTTCTGGGAAAAAAAGCAATAAGCATCACTAGCTGACCTGGGTGGGGGAAGTAACAGAAGATACAACCAGGCTTTGGGGGTTAAGTATCAGCTCGTTGTTGCTTTAATCCCCCTAGCAACTAGGACACAGTTGGGCCAGGCTCCAATATGCTTAAGACAAAGCTATTCACATGGATAGAATTCAAAGTTTCCCCTGTTCAAAGTGCTTCCCAGCAGCCTATTATAACTAAAGGGCCCTAAATTTAAAATGTGATTCTTGGGGGCTGGAGAGATGG
The DNA here is from genome assembly GCF_903995435.1 of Acomys russatus. Taxonomy (NCBI): domain Eukaryota; kingdom Metazoa; phylum Chordata; class Mammalia; order Rodentia; family Muridae; genus Acomys; species Acomys russatus. Next base: position 5,423,667 of record NC_067164.1, on the reverse strand, counting down.
CTCAGCGGTTAAGAGCACCCACTGTCTGCTCTTCCAGTGGTCCTGAGTTCAATTCCCAGCTACCACATTGTGGGTCACAACTGTCTAGAATGTGATCTGGTGCCCTCTTCTGGTGAGCAGGTGTACATGCAGGCAGACCACTGTTACACATAATAAATAATATTTTAAAGAAGAAGAGGAAGAGGAAGAAGGAGGAGGAGAAAATATAGGACCCCTGAGAAGGCGAGACCTATCTCACTTGACTAGAGCTGCCCCCGAGTTGGGCACTAAACACGGGCTTTAATGGGGCTGTGAAATGTTCAGACTATGGCAGAAATAGGGCACAGGAACAAGATGATGGGGAAGTGAGGAGGGAGGGAGGGAAAGTCCCCATGGTTTCCACCTCCTGAATGAGCACGTATGGGCTCCAGAATAACAAAGAAGGCGTTCAGAAACACCCCACGGGACAGTCCTGTGGGAGCAGAGTTTCACAGCTTTTCAGTCGCCCTCTGCCTTAAATCTCTATTGGTCGTTAGGAGCTTGACTGGAAAACAGGACCAGCCTGCAGACACATGAAACAAGGAAGACTTGGAAAACAGAGATGTAGCCTTCGCTTAACTCGGCTTCTTCTCCCTGCTGAATGAGAGCGATCCATTTCCCTGTACTCAGATGGTATTTAGACTCTGATGGTGACCCTGGCCTCCTAGTCACCTCCTCTCAAGAAGGACTCTGTCAATGAGTCCACTCATAACAGGCCCTGTCACTGCTCGGCGCTCTCTCCTGTACTAGCATCTTCCCTGGATTGTTGTGTGCCGTCAAGATAAAGGGCATTCTTATCTCCCACCTAGTCCGTGTGTGTCCACTTCGCTCCCTCCAAGTTCTGCCTCTAATAGAAACAGTTGGCCTACTGTTTCAGGATGGGTGGGCCTTGCAGACATTTTATGTAGTTTCCTTCTTCATGGGACTCACTGGCCTCCACAAAATCCTGCCTAAGGAGGGAGGTCTATGCAATGCACCCAGGACAATGCAATTGGCACATACTATGAACCTTTAAGAGGTGGAACCTTGGCCTGGAGAGATGGCTCAGAGGTCAAGAACACCACCTGCTCTTCCAGAGGTCCTGAGTTCAATTCCCAGCAACCACATGGTGGCTCACAACCATCAGCCATCGATAATGAGATCTGGTGCCCTCTTCTGGCCTCCAGGTATAAAGCATTCATATACAATAAATAAATAAATAAATAAATAAAACCTTTTTAAAAAAGAGATGGAGCCTCAAGGGAGGTTTAAGGTCACTGGAAGCTAGCCCTCTCCATCTCTGAAAATACACATCACATTAACCACTATCCCTTCTTCCTCTGATGGTAAATACTATGCCTTTTCCTTTCTAAGAAAACATGCCGTCTTCCTCTTCACCTCACCCATTTTGTTTCCTGCCACATCGTGAAATACTAGCTGTCTCCAGCTGTCTGGTTGCTGTCGATCCATCATAGCACTCCCTTCCTTCTACCTTCCTACTCTCAGCTTCTGACTTCCCACCAAAGAGAACATCCAAATCCATACCCCATACAGAAAATGCTAATTTTTCATTTATCTCCAAAGTGACAAGCACATAATGGAAGCTCAGAACACTGTCAGTGTCACCCCACCCACTGTTATGTTCTCAGCCATCCAAGTACTCCTGAGGCAGGACAGCACAGACAATTCTGGTGATGGTGGTGGTGGTGGTGGTGGTGGTGGTGGTGGTGGTGTTTTGGTTTGGTTTGGTTTGGTTTGGTTTGGTTTTTGTTTTGTTTTGTTTTTGTTTTTTAAGGCAGGGTTTCTCTATGTGGCTGTCCTGGAACTCACTTGGTAGAGCTGAGCATATCTAGGTTTGTTAGTCGGTTTCCCATGGCTATCACAAAATACCTGATACTGGCTACTTACAAAGTAAAAAAAGATTTACTCTGGGCCATGATCCTAGAGGTTCTAGTGTGACTTAGGGTTTCTATTAATGAGATGAAATACCATGGGAAGGAAGAGGTTTACTTGGCTTACATTTCCACATTGTAATCCATCACTGAAGGAAGCCAGGACAGAAAGAAAACAGGGTGGGAACCTGAAGGCAGGAGCTGATGCAGAGGCTATGGAGGGGTGCTGCTTCCTGGCTTGTTCCTCATCTCTTGTTCAGCCTGCTTTCTTATAGAACCTAGGACCAGAAGCCCAGGAATGGTACCATTCACAATGGGCTTGACCCTCTCCCATCAGTCACTAGTTCATAGAATGCCCTTCAGGCTTGCCTGCAGCCTGACCTTATAGAAGCATTTTCTCAGTTGAGGCACCCTCCTCTCTGATGACTTCATCTGTGTCAAGTTAACATAAAATTAGCCAGAATATAGTCTCAGTTCTACCAGCATCATTGGTCTGAGCTACTGGTAAATTCAGGACAACACAGAGCATTTCAGAGCAAGCACTCACTAGCCAGGAAACAGAGCAAGGATGAGTGGGTCCCATAATCCTTTTAGAGTGCACATACCCAGTGATCTAAGGTCCTCCCATTTATCTCTACCTTTTAAATGTCCATAGAACCCAGCAACGCCCCCCACCAATTCTCTACTCTGGCACCAAGCCTTTAATATATAGACTTTTGAAGACATTTCCCAAATTAAACTACAGCAATGTCCTTCCCAGCCTCCCACCAGGTAAGAGTGTAGACAGCCAGCAACTCAGGAGGACGTGCATAGAGAGAGCATAGAGTTTCTCTCTCTCCCATGACGGAAATTATCTTTGAATCAATCTCCAGCCCCAGGGGGCATGACTTGCATACAGGAGTCATGTTTGTGGAACTAACAGGCAGCAGAAACAACTAAAGATAATTCTGTCAGATACCATGGAGACTGGGAAGGCCTCAGAACACTTCTAGAACTGCCAAGGAATCCATGTAAGTCAAAATCCCCTGTCCAAAAATGGGAAAGATGGGAAGGATAAGGAAAAAGGCAGAGGTCCCCCAAGGAGCTGGAGGTATTGCTAGAACACTGAGGATTGCTAGAACAAGGACATTGACATGTGGTTCTCCAGTTCTCTTTAGAGAGGAACATTTTAATTAAAAAAAAAATATGTGGAGAGCAGGGACTGACTCTGACACGAACTCTGGTGCCCCATATTTGACCACCTCCCCTTGGTGGGGAGGCCTGATGGCACTGAAAGAAAGAATAAGCAGCTACCAAGATGAGACTTGATAGCCTATGACCTTATAGTGGTGGAGGAGGTCCACCTTGGTCTTAGACCTACGGGAGGGGAATAGGGTGAAAGCGGGAGGAAGGAAGGAATGGCAGAATACAAGTGATAGGATAACAATTTAGTTGTAATCTGAATAAATTAATAAAATTTAAAAAAATTTTAAAGAAAAAAATAGTGATTTTTAGACAGGGATAGTGGCACACATTTGCAGTTCCAGCACTTGAGATATAGAGACAGAAAGATCAGGACTTCAAGGTCAACCTTGGCAACATAGTCTTGCTTGAGTCTAGCCTGGGCTACATGAGACCCTATGCCAAAAGAAGGAAAGAAAGAAAGAAAGAAAGAGAGAGAGAGAGAGAAAATGATTCCATAGTGTTTCAATTGCATTTCTAGTCATAAAAAAAAAAAAAATTTTAACTTTTCCTGTCAACTTTTCTTTCTATAAGAATTTTAGGACCTACACGGTGGCTCAGAGGCTAAGGGTGCTTGCCAACAAGGCTGATGACCTAAGTTCACTCCCTAGGACCCACAAGTCTCCTCTGACCTCTACACATGTACCAGGGCATATGACCCCAAAATAAATAAATAACACTTTAAGTGGAAAAGAAAACAAGTTTAAACTTATTTGGGTTGGTTCAGGACGAAATAAAAAAATGGATTAATTTTCTGAAAGAAATAAGGGTGTGTGTGTGTGTGTGTGTGTGTGTGTGTGTGTGTGTGTGTTGCTTCTGATCTCATTAATCACCTCATGGGCTGACACTGGAAAGGTTTTGGGAGAACAGAGGTTTACTTATAAAAATGATCTCTCTCCCTCTCCCTCTCCCTCTCCCTCTCCCTCTCCCTCTCCCTCTCCCTCTCCCTCTCTCTCCCTTCTGTCCTCCTCCCCCCTCCTCTTCCTGGCTACCATGAGGTAGGCCAATTTGCTCCATCAGGCAATGTGTGTCATGATATTCTGGCCCACTTATGAGCCCAGAAACAACAGAGCAGGCCTGTGAAACCATGGGACAAGGTAAATCTTTCATTCCAGCTATGGAAAGCTGCCCACAGGGTGGACTAGTAGCTTTCACAAACCGACAAGGCACTGAATGTCCCAGCAACCCACAGCCACTGTGCCTACAGCAAGCTTTTGTGTCCCTCTTACCATTGGTCTTCAAAGGATTTAGCACTTTCTTCCATGGTGGCATGAGCTCAACTGGTTTTAAATAACATTTTTTTTTTAATTCTGCTTTTCTTCCTTTCCCTCTGAGTCCAACATCCTCCCTTGGGATTTGTCCTGTTTTGACAGTTGCTCCTGGCTCTTTGGACTGAAAATCAGGCCAGCTCTTCTCTTCTGTGTCGCTCTGAAGCCTCAAACTTTCTCGACTAACACAACAGAACCCTAAATCCTGCCGTCCTCACAGGACAGGTGTAGGGGAGCTGTGGTTATTCACACTAACACTTCCTGAGGGGATTGATTCTATCCCATCTATACACAAACAAAAAAAAATTTTTTTTTCTCTAACATAATATTTTGTGTTGATTCTTTGGTAATTTTACACCATGCACCCCACTTCCCAGTCCTTCGACGTCTGACGCCCCCCTCCCAACCTTGTAACTCCCCCATCAAAAGAAAAAGTTAAAATGAAATTCAAATCGTAAAAAGAAAGAAAGAAAAGGAAGAAGAAAAACATCTCTCCCCTCTGAACAATGACCTGTCCTCCCTCAATCGCAGTCTCCTCTCACACCATCGCAGCTGTTGAGTCTCTAGGTCACCATGCATGTACCACTCTCCTCCTTTGTCTTTGCCACCTCTCCGTTAACATGTTTGTTCGCTAGTCATGGTGGCATTGGAAGCAGCAGTGTGTCACACAGAATACCCTTTAACCAAACAGCTTTGCTTGCCAATGTTCGTTGCAATGCGTCACCATCAGTACTCAATCTTCGCCTACGTTTCTCTCAGTTATCCTGCCGTAGCCCGGTGTCATGAAGGTCCTGCAGCTTTGGCCCTGCAGGACTAGTCCTTACATGTTCCAGCAGTTCACTGAGGGGGTAGATGTTGGGGTGGGCCAACTCAAAGCCCTGGATCTCGGTCTAGATGGTAGCTGAGTTGTTCAGCCCCATGTCCACCTGGCTTCCACTGCCAGTGCGGGCCAGGGCCAGCTCAGCACAGCCCATGGGCATCAACATGACTTCACATGGTGCCCGAACAATGGACATCGGAATGGCCTTCAGTGGTAACACTGGCTGAAGGTTTCAACAGAGCCCATGGACCCACTCATGGTCCTCAGCCGCTGCACGGATCTCTGGCCTCATCCTGGCCTTAGGTGGCTACACGTGTCACTTGCATCAGCATAAACATTTGTAAGTAAAGCTGTTTAGGCAAAAAGATATACTGTGTGACACACCATAGATTCCACAGTGAGACTTTTTTGGGCTTTCTTCTTCTTCTTCTTCTTCTTCTTCTTCTTCTTCTTCTTCTTCTTCTTCTTCTTTTTCTTCTTCATCTTCTTCTTGCTCTTCCTCCTCCTCCTCCTCCTCTTCTTCTCCTCCTCCTCTTCTTCTTCTCCTCCTCCTCTTTCTCCTCCTCCTCTTTCTCCTCCTTCTCCTTCTCTTTCTCCTCCTCCTCTTTCTCCTCCTCCTCTTTCTCCTCCTTCTCCTTCTCTTTCTCCTCCTCCTCCTCCTCCTCTTTCTCTTCCTCCTCTTCCTCCTCCTTCTTTTTTCTTTTGAGGGGGACGTTGCAATGGCAGAAGTCAAATAGGGAGGAACAGGACATGCATGGGATTGGGTGCACATTATAAAATTCACAACGAATCAATAAAAAGATTTTTGTGTGATTGGTTGGTTTGGGTTTTTTGGTTTTTAATTTTTCAAGATAGGGTTTTTCTGTGTAGCCTGGGCTGTCCTGGACTCACTTTATAGACCAGGCTGGCCTCGAACTCACAGAGATTCCTCTGCTTCTGCCTCCCGAGTGCTGGGTTTAAAGGTGTGTGCCATCATGCCCAGCTCAAAAAGCTTTAAAAAAAAAACCTATATCCTCATTTTTTTGTAAAAGAAAATTTGAACAGTTATAAAAGGCAGCACGTGGGATGTAGCTCAACATTGAAAAAAATAAACATAATTTCATGATGAAAGGAAATGTTTAAGGGAAAATAACCTGGCTCACAAAACTCACCAAATTAATGCTATTTTCTCTAACTTCATACCATATAGGAAAACATGAGCGTCCTTGAGGACCAGCATGGCTCTGAGGACTCTACCTTTGTAAACAAGCCAAGTTTAGGAGCCATCAGACAGTGGTTCAGCAAGTCTGTGGTCTTCATGCCACAAGAAAGATGGCCAAAGGCTGCTTGCTGTGAGCTTGGAGAAAAGATCTAAGGCTGTGGGTCTCATGGCTCCCACTGCAACACAGAGGTCCTATTTTTATCCAGTGTGCCTTGGGACTCCACCTAATCATTGTGAGGTACATGGAAACACTAGGTAAGCTGATGGCTTGAACAACTTAAAAAAAATACTGACAGCATCTTTTTAGTGAGTAGAGAGCTACCAACTAGCCTCTGTTTCTTCCCTTTTTGTTTAAAATGCATGTATTCTTTATCCCTGGAATTTTCTACTTTTATCTTTGTATATTTTCATTGCACATAGTCCTGTATTATAGAAGGATATATTTTTTACTTTTATTGAATGTCTATGATTTACACATCATGCACCAAAATCCCTCTCTTTCCTCCACTAAAATAAAACAGACAAACAAAAGAAATCTTGTCACAGAAGCTGTAGTGTATCACACAGTATAGCCTTTTGTCCACATGTGTTTATTTTCAAATATTCATTGCTACGAGTCATGGGTCTGGTTGGAGGCCTACATTATCATTACGGGATCCTCACTGCGACTCCTGCTGGATATCCCATTGTTTCTGTGTGTCAAGGAGATTCTTTTGTTTGGTTGGTTTGGTCTGGTTTGGTTTTTTGAGACAGGGTCTCTCTGTGTAGCCTTGGCTGTCCTAGACTCACTTTGTAGACCAGGCTGGCCTCAAACTCACAGCCAGCTACCTGCCTCTTAGTCCGGTCTACAAGGTCCCCATAACTGAGGACTGACCCCTACGTAAAGTTTAAAGGTCACAGAGAATAGGCATGCGCATGGGAGCTCACCAGAGGGTTACGATGCACAGCTGTAGAACACGGCGTGGCTTGAAAGTCTTATGCACTGATTGAGCCCAGCTTGTTTCACTGATGAGCGTCAGGCCGCTGAAGGTTGGCTTTGGTTGTTGTCAGACTGGGGGAAGGAAAAAGGAAATGAAGGGCAGAAAGGCACCAATTGATGCAAGCAGTACATCCTCTGTTTTCTTTAGTGCGGGTGAAAACAGAGGAGACCTACCTGCTCACCTTTGCTGTGTTTCTCGACACTGGCCAAAGTGCTCCTCCTAGGAAATGCCCCCAAAGCCCCAGAGCAGTCTCTCCGCGTCCTCCTCTCCAGTCTGCATTATATATGCATGCATGCGTGTGTGTGTGTGTGTGTGTGTGTGTGTGTGTGTCCTTGTACAGCTTGTGTGTGTGTGTGTATGTGTGTGTTCACATGGTGTGCAGAGAGCTTACTGAACACACACATAAATGAAGTTGGTGGGTCTTGGCACTTCCTGGAGCTGCCTGCTGAAGCCTGTCCAATAACCCAGCCCTGGATACAGGAAGTGTGGAGGGAGTGTGTATTTCCCAAACACCATGCTGTTTAAACAGTCTTCCTGTGGTGTTACGGAATATCTGGCTGCTTTTGCATCCCAGACGCTATAGAGCGGCCTCGCTGAGGTAAACACACCACACGGGCACTGAGAGCAGCTGGTGGCTGGCCAGAGTGCTGACAATTAGGACGGTGGTGGGTTTCCTTATTGCAGCAGTTGGCAAAGGAGCGCATGCCTCAGAGCAATCAGTAGATTTCCATCCTCTGAAAAGGAAGGTGTTTGACTCCACATCTGGGCATAAAGGTTTTCTCCAGAGACATTGGAAATTCAGACTGCCACCTGGAACTTCCTCAAGTCGTGCCTGTTCCTAAACCCTTTGCCATGTGTGCTGGCTAGTTCTATGTCTACTTGACACAAGCTAGAGTCATCTCAGGGCAGGGGACCCCAGTTGAGAAAATGCCTCCTTAAAATCCAGCTGTAGACAGGCAAGCTTGTAGGGCATTTTCTTAATTAGTGATTGATGAGGGATGGCCCCGCCCATTGTGGGAGGTCCCACCCCCGGTCCAGTGGTCCTGAGTTCTATAAGAAAGGAGGCTGAGTGAGCCATGGCAGGTTGGCACATAAGTAGCATCCCTCTATGGCCTCTGCATCATCTCCTGCCTCCAGGTTCCTGTCTAGTTTGAGTTCCTGCCTTGGCTTGCCACAATAGACTGAGATTCTGAATATGTGAGTCAAATAAACCCTTTCCTCCCCAGGTTGCTTTTGGTCATGATGTTCCATAATAGCAATGCCAACACTTAACTAGGACAGCAAGAAATGCTCGAGACCTACTCAAGGCAGCTCAAGAAAGGATGTGTGAGTGTGTGTGTGTGTGTGTGTGAGTGTGTGAGTGTGTGCAAGTGTGTATGAGTGTGTGAGTGTGTGTGAGTGTGTGTGTGAGTGTGTGCAAGTGTGTATGAGTGTGTGAGTGTGTGTAAGTGTGTGCGAGTGTGTGTGTGTGCGTGCGAGTGTGTGCAAGTGTGTATGAGTGTGTGAGTGTGTGTAAGTGTGTGTGTGTGTGCGAGTGTGTGTGTGTGTGTGTGTGTGTGTGAGTGTGTGTGTAAGAGAGAGAGAATCCCTAGCACTTCAGGAAATAAATGCATATATAAATTCCTGAGCCTTCCTTTCCATGCAAGTGACAAGCTAATAATTCCTACCTACAATAACCTTTGAGGGGATCAGACACATTCAAAAGCCTTTTACATAATAGAGCTTCCTGCAACCTCTGGTAGGATAATGTTTGACACTGTTTTAAACAAGTACCACAGGACAAGCTTGCACAGACCTGTGATCCCAGACACTTAGGAGGCTGAGGCAAAAATCTCAAGCTGTAAACAATTTTGGAAGCTTTATCAACACTTTGTCTTAAAAATACATACATACATACATACATACATACATACATACATACATACTAAGACAATGCTACCTACACAAAGCATATTAGTGCATATTAGCACACACATATTAGTGTGTCTCCTGTTGGAGACTCCAACCTCACACAAAGGAAAACTGCTCAGCACACATGCTGCTCTCCTTTCAAAATGAATATTCCCAGGCTCTGGCTTTCACTGGGCAATGCTTTGTTAATATGTAATATTTGTGTCATCAACTATATACCAGAAAGCACCTATTCTGCCACAAGGTAATGGGTACAGAAATGAGTAATTGTTCTTAAGACCTCCGTGTCTACAGGAAGCCAAGGGTGGCAAACACACTGTGGGAATATCACAAGAATGATCCAGAGATCACATTTTTCAGGAATATTTGTTAGGAAAAGACCATCAATATGAGCAGAAGATTTTTAAAAATCACTTTCTATTTTTTTTATTAAGAAATTCATAGTATCCAGTTTCCAAATCTCATTAAACAAAGCTTCTTGGCTTCTTGGCTTCTTGTTGACCCTAACCCTAATCCATAGCTAAACTGAAAATGCAGTTGTATGAGGGGAGGGTGTACACAGTCTGCCTTGATTTAAGCCAAGTTTGTGTATAAGATAAATGTGTTGCAATTACAGGCTGAGCCACCATGGAAGCGAAGAGAGTACATTTTAATTAGGATAATTATTTGACAACTTAATGAACACTTAGGAGAACGTTGGTGAGTTTAGGGTTCTACTCTAAAATACAATATGTAGTAGTAAAGTCAAACTTGGAAACCAAGAGATTGAGTTAATTTCTAAGACAAAGACAAATACATAGATGTATATAATACATACATCAACAGAAGCATATTCAGGCTCCTGGCTCATCAGCTGCCCTGTCGCTTTCTCTCTATTCTGAACATTGCCTGGGACTTGTTCTTTTTTTACATAATAACAAGGGCCAGCAAAGCCAATGTGTGGGCACAGGCACCTGCTTGTTCTGTAAATTAGTTTTACCAGAAAGAAGCTACATTTATTTGCTTGTGTATCGTCTACGATGGCTTTCATATGACACCAGCTGCGCTGTGTCATTGAGAGACAGCAGTGTCCACAAATTTGGAAATATTTACCATCTAGCCCTTCGCAAAATGTCCCCAAGCCCTACTCTATTGAAATACGGCATGTTATTTCCCCACTATGTGTACTAAAGTTAACCCCGATAGCTTGAGTGAAGATGTTTAAAACGTGTGACAGGAGGGCTGGTGACACGGCTCTGGGGTAGAGGGGCTTGTGCAGAGCTGACGTTCTCAACGTGATCCCGTGTCCTCCACACATGTGCTGTGGCATGAGCATTGTCTACACACACAGTAACAAAAAAATAAATAAACAAAACCAAAAATAATAAAACCAAGCGAAAAATTTTAAAGATCTGTATGTGAAGATCTATGCTTTATGCAGAGCGGGAGAATACATTAGCCATTTGTTATATACCGTTTGGGGAAAATTACTAAAAGTACATCATGCTACTAAATATCTGTTTGCCTATAGGTAAGTTACACTAAAAATAAAGGTTTTTACCTGTCTTTATTAGTGATTATTAGGTGTTAAGTTATTTTCACTTATTAGAGAAATACAATGTATGTTATGCCTCTCTTAGTTTTCCTACAGATTAAATTCAAAAGGAAATGGAAGTGATGCATTTAATTCAACTCAGCACTTTCTACCAGAGATGAAATAGTGCCAATTACATGCACTGCAGTTGTTTGAAAGCAAACTAAAACATAAAATAGACCCAGTTTAATTAAAGCATAAAATGAAATGAGGTAACAATAGCAAAAGAGCGGGAACAGCAGTTCTGGCATGGACATCCTGTTTCTGCATCTCGATTTACAGCGTTCGGAACCCTGTGAGTTTTAAACAGTCATTAATGGAAATTCGGTTAAAATAGAGCAACAAAGCAAGGGGACAAACAATTTGAAGAAGTGACATTTTTCTCTTTTACATTTAGCCATCTTCTAGGGAAAGGGCTATTAAAATGTTTAAATCCGTTTTTAATCAAAGTTTAGTGATATAATATTTAATTGAAAACAACAACAGATGTTATCTATCAAAACATCTTCCCTAATGGTTAAATCAAGCTCTGAGGAGTTATTTAATGGGATAATTGTTGATCTGTGAACGCACGAGCAGTTCCTATGCACTTGGGACACTAAGACACATGGGTTCAGCAGACGGCTGGGGTCTATGGCTGCTTTATTGCTTCTCTGACATCTCCTAGTGTGGTCCACGCGAAGATGGAAATTTTGAATTTTGAACAGTCTTGACCTAAACTTCACTTTGGCGTGAAAATGATCAGAAAGCTGACCAGTGGCCAGGTGTGGTGCCTGCTTTTAATCCCAGCACCAGAGTTAAGCAGGAGCAGAGACAGAAGGTCTCTGTGAGTTCAAAGCCAGCCGGAGATACACAGTAAGACCCTATATTGGTTTCTTTCCTATTGCTGTGATAAGACAGCATGGCCAAGCCAACTTGCAGAAGAAAGAGTTCATATGGGCTTACGGTTCCCGAGGGTTAAAGTCCATGAGGGCAGAGCCGAGTCAGCAGGTGGCAGACATGGTGGCTACAGCAGCAGCTCAGAGCTCACATCTGGAACCAGAAGCACAGGAGAGAGAGCAAACTGGAAATGAGCCTCACAAGTTCTCACAAGTATGTCTCCAGTGACGGACTTCCTCCAGCAAGGCCGCACCTCCTAAGTCTCCTAAAAATAACACCAACTGGGGACCAAGGTCAGGGAGGCCAGGCAGTGGTGGCACATGCTTTTAATCCCAGCACTTGGGAGGAGGAGGCAAAACCAGGCAGATTTCTGTGAGTTCAAGGCCAGCCTCATCTACAGAGTGAGTTCCAGAATAGCCAAGGCTACACAGAGAAACCTTATCTTGGAAGGGAAAAAAAGGGGGGGGGGTGACCAGTATATATTGGGTGGGTAAAGAAATCATTCATTCATTTGTTGCAGATATAACAAGACTGAGTTGGATTTCTTGATTTTATTGTTGTTTTTGTTTTTTGTTTTTTAAGAAATACTAATTCCTGGCTTTCACTCTCACAGTGTCTGGGCCACTTTAACCAAGACTAGATGCTGTCTTCCGTACTCAAAAGCTTGAAGGTTAAACTCAGTGCACTTCGGGCTAAGGTAGTGAAGGCACTAAGGAGGTACAAGGTGAGGGTTAGACAAGATTCCATCAGCTAGAAGCTGGCTGCACTGAGACCCAGGGATGGACAAAGAGGCTCTTGGGGCTGGGGCTGATCCCTTCACTCTTTGACAAAGGTCCTTTCCTTCCCATGGGTCCTGAGTAAACATCAACTCTTTAAAATCACTTAAAATAAACTCTAAAGGAGAAAACAGCACAGCCAGATTCCAAACAAGCTCAGTCAGGGTTATTTTTACTTCTACCTTAAGGGTCCCCAGGGAAAGAAAGGGGGGGCGGGGGTTGACAACAGCCTCTCACGAAGGCCAGGCTGGTGGATAGATGGGAAAGGCTGTAAGATAGGATTTGGAGGGAAGGAAGAAAAGCAGACAGGAAGGTCGTCTGTCTGAGCCCTTTAGGAAGAAACATACAATCTGGTAGGTACACATGCATTTGAAGGGCCGGACAGGAGACAGATACAGACCATGCCAATGTCAGCCAAGCCCAGGCACTCCACAAGAGGAGCTGGGCATCCTAAGTGGATGCTGGACTTGGGAGTGGCTGGAGTCCGCCAGGATTCCAGGCCTGGCTGGGGTTCAGAAGCAAGACGATTCCCAGAATTGAACCCAGCAAAAGAGGCCAGATTCCAAGAGCGAAGAAAACAAGAAATCAGCCTCTGTGGATTTCCAGAAGTTAGAAAGAGCTCATGGGAACTCTGGAAAGAGACAGATCTAGGGCCTGGAAGGGGGCACCATGGAGCCGTGCAGCTGCTGGGGGGGGGTGAGGGGGCAGGTTTGCAATGCTTCTCTCAGAAACGACTATACCTACCCTCTCTTTCTTAGAAAATAACAGGACTTAGGTGGGTGTTGCTAGAATAAAAAAATAAAAGCCAAAATTTAAAAAAAAAAAAAAAAAATTGGGCAGAATAAAGAACACAAAATAGACTCGCAGGTTGGGGCATGTGTGCATAGGCCAGAGTGGACGGCGAAATACAGAAGAACATAAGAAGGCTTAGGTCTTATTAGGATGGAGAAGCCCACATGTTGCTTTGAACGGAATTTCTATAGCGGGTGGTTAAAGCTAGCAAGCTCTGACCGCCCAGGGGCAGCAGTTGAAATCATGGCCGTCATTGGCTGTGATGTAAAATTATGGCCAGCTGTTTCATAGGCTTCCCCTGAAAGATGTCGCCTGAAGCAGACAGCTGTGACATCGATGTTAGGACCTTTTGGCCCCCTTGAACGTTTTAATAGACCGTGACAGGAAAGACTCCATTTTGCATGAGACATTTTATAGTACAAACTTACAGTTGTCCAGGAATGCTCAAGGCAAGAATAAGAATTGGTTTGAGGCAGATATACCTGGAAATGGCTTGGTATGGTTTAGTTTGGTTTGGATTGTTATTCATTTGGTTTTGAAATAGGGTCTCATTCTGTAGCATAATCTAGTCTAGAACTCATTATGCAGCTCGTGCCAGCCTCAAACTTGTGGCAATCCTCCTGCCTCAGCTTTCCCGAGTGTTAATATCATGAGTGTCAGCCACTACACTCAACTGAAAATAGCAAATACTCAATGAGCCACTTCTGGCTAACAGTAGTGGTGTAGAATTACCCAAAAACTGTGACCAGAAGGATCTGAAAGGTTGCTAAGATGGTCTCTAAGAGACACTCAAATCTGGAAAGTCTTTCTGTCCGTCACCTCATTCCTGTGACTAGAGAGGTGGAAGATCTTTTCTCCCAGGCAGGCACTGGGTCTCCATCCCACTCTTAGAGCTGGTCAGGCACCCACTGATCTCAACAGCAACACACTCCCCTGCCACGTGCACTCCTGAAACTGGCCAGAAGAGCATTGGAGATTTCACTAGGGCCTAAGGAGTCACCTGCATCTTCCGATGGAAGCTGTGTCTTCTCTTGCCTCACTCAAACGCTGCATCCCAAACCACGTTGCTGACAATCAGGAATCTGTAGAGCAAGCTGCCTGCCCCTGAAAATGTTGACATTCAAGCCCTTAATCAACTTAGCTGATGCTTTCTGTGACCTTTCAGGTACCTGTACTAAGTAACGTAAGGACAAAAACGTTAGCTTTAAACTTGAAGAAAGCCTAAGAACGGCTTACCTCTTGGTAAGGCAGTACTAGCATGGTCTTCAAAAATGCCGGTGAACCAAGTTCCAAAATTGAAAGAGGCTTAAACGTTCCCAATATTTCCACAACTGTAGCATGAGCACTTCTCTTTCAAAACCAGTGTGGTGAGCAAACGCCGGTGCTGTGAGCCAGGACCACTGAGGCGAATGCCTTGGTATTAAGAAATTTTGATCTGAAGCTTGGCAGTGAAAAATGTGTTAGGACCAAAAGGAAGCCATTTGTGTCCAACTCTTGCAAAAGTGAGTAAGGAAAGAGAAAGCCAGGAAGTTGTGAAAGAGGGGGGATCTCTTGTACAAATGCCTAATACGCAGACCCATCCCAGAAGGCTCTGCAGGAGTCACAACTTGGCACCAGCCACAGCCAACACACGAAGTACCTCTGCACAGACATGTGCTCCCAGCCAACTGCTTGATCATGGATGGACACTGCCCTCTTATTAATCCCGGTGGCCACGGATGATTGTTTTGAAATCTCTTATGCAATCCTCATCCCTTTGCCTGTAGAAACTTCCGGTTGCCTCAACCCCCGCCCCCATGACTGGCTCAGAGCTTACATGCGCTCCCACTGCAGTGTTCTGCCATTGCTATGTGTGCGTGTGTGCATCTGTCTGTCCACCCCTCCCTCCCTCCCTCCCCCTCTCTCACACCCCTCAGAGGACAGTGAGCCTGCCAGGTGGCTATGAAGCTTTAACAAACAATACCCGTGTCATTTTGTGTATCTGCCATTTTTTAAAAAGTGAACCTTTTGCTTTGGTGAAAGGAATATTGTTGCTCTGAGATGTTAACAAGCTTAAAACCAAACAGCATCAGTGAGAGGACAGTTACTCACTATCTCATTCTCCCAGCTGATTGTTCTGTTTTGATGGGACCTGCTGGGTTTTTTCCGAGAGACACCATCACCACGCCTCCAAGACACCCCAGGAGCACCTTCTTAGACTCACGTCTCTCCGTTACGGTTGTGACTAACCCACCGAAGTGTGCCTCGGGCTTCTTGTGGTGATGGAGCTTTTGTTTGTTTGTCTGTCCAGTTGCCAAGGTGAATTATAGAATAGGGCGGTTGAGAGATGAATACTGCCCTATTTCCCACTAAATGGCCACATCCCTTCCCCACTACAAAAATAAGAATGAAGCCTCATTTTGGAGTAACCCAAAGACAATTTTTTTTTCTACTTGTCACAAAAAGACAACCTCTCCTGTTCGTTTGGTAGGAAGGCATAAATGTAAAACTCTATGCTAATTCAAAGTTAAAGTGTAAAATAATGAATTCGGAGGCAGAAAATGAAGCTCTTAGAGACTTAACAGACCCATGTGATAGACATAAGTGAGGGCTAGACTTGAAAAATCTAAATTTCCTTTGCATATCCTGTGAATATTTTCAAGCTAGCTGTTATGTAGTGAGCTTCTGAAGTGTTTTTGACATGCGTGGATCAGAGCACAAAAGACCACCAAGAGCATCCTCCTGATGGTGTTCTCCCAATATCTTTGACCCCTAGTATCTGAGCATCAGGGCTCATGGAATGCTGCAGACTCACTGAACTTTAAGTGACCTCCAGAGTCCTCCGTTCTCTGGTATTGAATTCTATAAGCTATCAATACCCTTTCAGTTATGTCATTAGCAATTTCCCTGCGCAGCTGAAGATAGAAGACAGATGCTGATAAGAAATCAAAGTCTGCCCTTTGCCGCACAAGACTTTACCAATAAGACTTTCCCACTGGGAACAGCAAGAACTTTTGCTGAGCCTATGTCCCACGATGCCTCTAAAACAATGTGATAGGATCACTGGGGCAGGTCCAGCTTCCCACTCCACAAGGACAGACTCCAAATAAAACTACAGCCCGGAAGCTTTGTTCACCTTCTTCCCCCAACACAGTCCAGCTTCCTCCTTACCTCAGTCCACCATGAGAGAAGTGTCAGGGCTCCTCTTGATTCCTCTCACAGTCAGCCACTTTGTAAGGCCTGCGTATCCTACTTTTAAACTCTCTCATCTACCATGCTCCTCTGTGTGAGGGAAAACTGTGTCTCATTGTCCAGTGCAATCCACATCCGTGTCTATTGTCCCAAGGTAACTATGGAGAATGGACCCTTTCTGTCACAAAGTGTGAAGGAATGGACAGATGTGATAGTCTGTCTCTACCTCCTACTCTCTGACCACAACTCACTCCAAGTTTTCAGTGAGTCCTGACAGGATAGCTGGCAGCAGTAGGTGCCCAAATACCCTCTTTGTCTGTCCACAAACATTTAAATGTTTTAACTGAGTACCATTTCTATGCCAGAAACAATGTTGGCTCTGTGCTCCCTGCAGGTTCAATGCCCAACCCAGAAGGTGCTATGGTACTTTGGCCTCCTCTCTACTTGCTAAGCTCTTCACCCTGGTGCAGGCTGGATCTATGTCCCATGAGGACGGGCACCTTTTTGTTTGCACAAGGGTATCACCTGCTTGCTACATCTTTAATCTTCTGCATTGCATCCTCCCAATTGGGTTACTTTTTTCTAATTCCCCAAAATGCTATCATGTAGACAGGGTAGAAATCCTATTCCCTCTTGAAGTTTATCTCTTTTGAAAGAGATAAACTTTTTATATGTAGCCTGGGCTACAGGGTTCCAGGCTAGACTGCATGGCAACTGCCTCAGAAGAAGAAGAAGAAGAAGAAGAAGAAGAAGAAGAAGAAGAAGAAGAAGAAGAAGAAGAAGAAGAAGAAGAAGAAGAAGAAGAAGAAGAAGAAGAAGAAGAAGAAGAAGAAGAAGAAGAAGAAGAAGAAGAAGAAGAGAAGAAGAGGAAGAAGAAGAAGAAGAAAAACAGGAAGAGGCAGAGACAAGGGAGGAGGAAGAAGAGGAAAAGGAAGAAGAGGAGGGAGAGACAACAACCTCCCTACCCACAAACCAGATCTTGCCTCTCCCCTGTATTTCTCTATAGCTGACTATCATCTATACTATAGATTCTATAGGGTCCAGTCAAAAGTCCTATGCATTGGACATAAGGACTTTGGGCCACTGGCATCTGTCATTTTTCCAGACGCATTGCTTCTCGTTTTTCTGTGTACACACTTCAGCTAGACTAGGCTTCTTCTACTTGCTAGAGAGTGCCAAAGTGATTTGCACTGCCACACATTGCTTATCTGGACTAGAGTAGCCATATATACTGCCATCACATATACCATCACACCACCTGACAGTATCCCTCCTGCTGCTGATGACAACGACAGTGATGATGCTGTGAGAGAGAAAAAAAAATAAAGAGATGATAAAGATGAAAGACACTAAAATAGTACAATAGACTGTTGATTAGAACTTTTACCCTACCTCATAATAACCCTACAAAGCCCAATTCAAAAGGTGCTAATGGACCACCACCCAACCCCCCCCCCCCCCCGCCGCCATTCTAAAGAAAGACTACTAAAGAATCAGATTCCTCAGTGCAAAATCTCACAATCACAATCAGCTCAGCCCTGGGCACTGTCCTCCCAGACCCTGTAGGGCAGGTTGGGAGAAGTGAGATTCCAGTAGCAAATGCGTGACTCCTCCTTGTGGCCCCCAGCCACCTTTTCCCATTCTTGCAAAGCCCAAAAAGCCAAGCAAGAAGAGAGGAGCTGTGTGATTCATGCTTCTTGTAAGAAAAGGAGCCACACATCCCACTCTTAAGTTACACTCTCCAGGGCACAGACATGTGTGCAGTCTTAGAACAGAGGGTGTGGCAGAGGCGGGATGCAAAGTGCCGTGTATTTTTCATAGACCCCCATGAAGGCTACTAGGCTGAAAAAATGCTGGAGATGCCTCAACAAGAAAAATAATTCATCAGCCAGTCATGGGGACACCCACCTGTGCTATTTCTAGAAAGATCATGGGTTCAAGAGCATCCTGGGCTACAGGGTTCCAGGCTAGATTGCATGGCAACTGTCTCTTAAAAAAAAAAAAAAGGATAAAAAAGACAGGAAGAGACAGAGACTGGGGAAGGGGAAGAAGAGAAGAAGAAAGGAAAGGAGAGGGAGTCAGCAACCTAGGTAGAAGCGGTAGTGTCAAAGATCCATCAGCAAAGAATTCTAGAGTGTAACATCACTGGGAGTTGTGTAATAATGATTCGAAATAGGGTAAAAGAGATGAAGCCGAGGGCAAATCATCCACATGTCATTGTTCTTCAGTCAGTGATCAAGAGGGACACACTTGGAGTTGACTATGTCAATTCTATTGCCTACCATAGGAGAGTGGATACCACATTGGACCCTGAAGTTCTCCTGAAAGAGTGTTGGAAGAACCCATTAGCTGAGTGGAAGGAGGCAGGAACCGGCTGTGGGTTGCCGCCATCAGGAAACAGGACAGTTCTGTGAGCACAGTCATCCCTCCTCAGCCAAAGTTTTGCTTTCCCCATTTTAGTGACCCACAACCAACCAGGCTGAAAATGCTAATCAGAAAATTCCAGAAGTAAACATCTCATATGTTTTAAGTAAGTTCATTGCAATATGTTGTTATAATTGTTCTATGATAATTACCACTGTTTCTAATCTCTTACTGTGATTGGTTTACAAATTAAATTTCATCAGTTTACATATTTATGGAAAAAAACCATAGCACATATAGTTTGGTACCATCTAAGCTTCCAAGCATTAACTTGGGAAGTCTCCCTCAGGAAAGGAAGGAAATATTTCCTATCCGGAAGGAAGGCAGATGGTAGCGAGGCACAGCTGTACTTTGCAAAGTAGTCTTGCTTAGCAGTGGAGGCAGTGCTTAGTATTTCTGGGTGACATGATGACCTTGTCTAAAGAGGATGACCTGCGCCATTGTTTATGCCCCACAGGACAACAGTATGGCTCAGCTGCAAGCATCAGCTGGGCTTCTAATAACACAGAGGCCTGGCTGCTGATGTCAGGTCAACTTGTAAAAACACTGTGGACTAGCTGTGAGATCAGATCAGCTCCCGGACATCAGCTGCTTTTGTCCTTTCTCATGTGCCAGTGAACTGGGCTGTGAACAGACACCACAAGGCCCTTGAAGGAATCAACATCTAGACCCTACACAAGAGAGCTAGTCTTTTGAGACCTGCCTCATACCAATTATCCATGAATACCCAGCGTGACTGTGAAATCAGCAGAGATAAGGAAAGGACTGCTATAAGTAGCCATATTAGGAGACAGGTACTTCCTGCTCTTTCTCGGTCCTTCTCAGTCCCAGCCTTGAGAGCACAGGTCAAAATAAGAGAAAGAAAGAAGGGGCATCAGAGGAGAAGAAATAGACTCTCACCCCTGGCTCTCCAAAGTCACCAGACCAGATGGCTATGGCCTAGGTGTGTTGACTGGCTAGAACCGTTATAACAGTACTAAGTACCAGACTGCATGGCTTACCTCAGAGATGCAGTCATCAAAGTATTGGGCTAAGATCATGGGCAGCAGATGTGCTGCTGCAGTGCCTTTCTCCTTGTTCTTCAGATGGTTAACTTCTCATCATACCCTCACCAGCCTTTCTCTGTGTGAGTGACACCCCAAGGCCTCCTCCTTTTTCCTTCAGGGATTCCTAGGGGGCCATATTGGATCAGGACACCACTCTAAAAGCTTCTTTAAAGTCTCCATCTCCAAATGCAGTCATATTCAAGGAGTTGAGGATTAAGGCTTCTCCCAGGTGGGTTTGAGGAAGTAAGAGGCCCAAAGGCCATGGTAGGTTGATTCAGACTTTCTATTTCTTCTTGACTTGGTGTCAAAGATGTGAACGCACAAAAGGCTGTAACAGGTGGGTAGAGCGTAGACATTTGAAAGCCAGAGAGAGGCCTAAAGCAGAGCCTTCTCATATGGGGCTTGGACATCTAGACCCTAGAACCGTGGGAAAATTAATTCCTACTGTTTAAGCTATCCAGTTTGTGGTACTTTGTTAGAGCAACCCTAGTAGATTATACAGGCCTATTGTAAGTTTAAAAAACAAACAAACACAAAAAGGCCAGGTGGTGCTGACATATGCCTTTAATCCCAACATTGGATTAAATCCCAACACTGCCCCCACAACTCTGTGAGGCAGAGGCAGGTGAATCTCTATGAGTTTAAGGCCAGCCTGGTCTACAGAGTGAGTTCCCAGACAGCCAAGGCTACACAGAGAGACCCTGTCTCAGAGAGAGAGAGAGAGAGAGAGAGAGAGAGAGAGAGAGGAGAGAGAATTAGTAATTGAAAAACTTCCCAAGGGAAAAAAGCTTCACTCAGGAAGGTTAATTATTCAGAAATCAGTCCTTGCCAAATAGAAGATATGTAAATACCTTCTAACTCACTAACTAGAACCACTATCACCATACTAACAAAATCAATGTCATAAGATTAAACCAGCATCTCTACTTAAAAAGAGTACTAATGAATCAACTCCAGAAACACACAAAAAAAGGGTTTCACACTATGCTGCAGTGGGATTTATTCCAGGAACAGGAGTGTGATTCCAACATTCAAAATTAAAAGATAGCTCAACGAAACAAAATGCGTTGGTAGAATAAGGGGTAATTTTGTTAATATCTCAATCGGCACAGAAAAGGCATCGGACAAAACCCAACACCAATTCATAAGAATGCTCATCTAACTGGAAATGACTAGAAATTCCTCGGCCTGACGAGGCTGTCTGTGAAAAGTCCGCAGCTAGTGTCATTCTTGGTGGACAAAGAGTAAAGCATTGCCTCTAAGGTATAGATGTCTACTCTGCCCGTGGATACTCGGCAGACAGCAGACACTGACCAGGGTAAAAAAAAAATTAAATAAAAGGCACCAGATTAAACAGGAAGGAACAACCGCATTCCTGCTGCATGTGACTTTGTCCGGTGTCCACTACAAGGCTCTTCATTTCACAACCAAAACCGAGCAGATGACAACATCTCACTTGGAAGAAAAGTGTCAAATTTCTCCTTAAGCGCCCAGTCTCTCCCTTTTCTCCTTCCTTTAGATAACCATGGATTTTTTTATTTTTCTTTTTTCATGTCTTTCAGCTTGATTGGCAGTGTCATGGACTAGGCGCCCCTTCACAAAGGGAACTCTGATCGCTGTTTTTGCTGGCTAAGCCGTAAGGGTCCCTGAGAGGAGGTGACTGTCGCACATGCTGGAGTTCTCACTGCCAGCTCTGACGCAGGACTGTCACTAACAGGGCAACAACCTCGCAGGCCCATGGCTGTCACCACGGCCTCCTGACCCCCCCACTTGTCACAGGGTCAAGGCAGACTTCCGGGGAACCTCCGGCTATGATCAATAGTTATAATGGATTGTGGAATCAACTTGAGACCTTTGGCAAAAGGTTAGTAGTATTGAAGCTGAATAGAAAACAGCCTGCACTCTACATTTGGTCTGATTAAGACCATTTTACTAACAAACTTCTCTTGTGGGACAAAAGCAAGCATATGTAGGAAAACTCCTTTGAAAATGTCCTTTGGTTTTTAAACTGCCGTGTCAGAATTTGAACTCTTTTTTTTTTTTTAATGCCATTTTTCTAGAATATGCTAAAGAAAAGCCAAAATTGGTAGCTCCTTCCTATGTGGAAAAGAGTTTTCATCTTACTTTTTGTTTTTTAAAGTATTTATGGGGTTTGTTTGTTTGTTTTTGTTTTTGTTTTGAGATAAGGTTTCTCTGTGTATCCTTCCTTCTGGTCCTGGGGACTCACTTTGTAGACCAGGCTGGCCTCAAACTCACAGAGATCTGCCTGCCTCTGCCTCCAGAGTGCTGGAATTACAGGTATGTGCCACAGCTCCCAATAATATTTAATGTTTTTAAAGTGTGCAGTAGTCCGGCACAGACTAGTGAGAGCAACCACACACCTTGCTGACAGTGCTGTGGACTTCACTTCTTGTTTTCGAATAGCAACCTACAAATTCTGGGATTTATGTTTAAAAAAAAAAAGAGAGTGGCATGGGCCTCGGCAGGGATCACCCCCACCTGATAGGAGGTCAGTGGGTGCGTTTGCTTTGGTCACCTAGATTCCATTCATACCTTCTGTGCTCATGGAGAGCGTGGGGAGTGGCCCTACCCTCCTCAGCCGGCCACACCCCTGGCACTCTGCCGGCCTTCCTCTACAGCTGTTTGCAGACAAGTAGCCCCTAGAGAGACAGCCACTGCTCTTGTAACAGTTACTCATAGGAACACGGTCTCTCTAGTTTTTGAACTGGATGTGCTTCTGTGCCAGGCGTTTCTAATTTAATCCTTTACTATTGTGTTCATTAATAACCTCTTGAGATGAGCAATTTGTTTTTGTTTTGGTTTGTTTTCATACAGTCCCTAAGACAAATGCATCTTTGGACTTCAGAGGGCTCTGCTGCAAGCTCCGCCTTCTGGGACCAGAGCCCCTGATCCCTGGTAACTGCAGTCAGTGTGGGCCCTGAACGGTTGAATATTATAAAGAAAGAGAAGGACAGTTCCGTGTCACAAGACCATTGTCCCCACAGGCCGAAGAGTGGCTTTTCCTCTAAAAGGTCTTCTCTGTGTGTTTTAAATAATAACGCAGGCCAGTGCTTTGTGAGCCAGACTGATAACAGGGATTCGAGTCCATGTAGCGGGCAGAGACAACCAGCTGCCCCAAATGTCCTCTAACCTCCACACATTTGGCATGTGAGCCCCCAAGCACGCACACTCACTCACAAATGCAAAATAAAAACACTTAAAAAATTTTTTTTCAAGGGGACTGGAGAGATGGTTCAGCAGTTAAGAGAGCACTACCTTCACTTCCAGCACATGAGTTCGATTCCCAGCACCCACCTGGCGGCTCACAGCTGTCTGTAACTCCCCTAACAAGGTATCAGGTCTTCTGGCCCCCAAAGGCGCCAGGCACACACACACACACACACACACACACACACACACACACACACACACACACACACGATGTACACATACATGCAGCCAAAGCATCCATACACACAAAACAAATAAAAATTACTAGTTCTAAAAACAAAACTTTCCAAAAGAATTTTAAATTTGACTCGGCTCTGAGTAGCTTTGTGTGGTACGAGAGAGAAGCAAGATTATGAGGATCCAAAAAAAGGAAAACATGACATCAAAAACCACATAGGGGTCAAGACCTTAAAAGAATAACCACAAAGCACTAAGGTTTCCCAGGCCCACGACAATTTAATGGATTAAATAGTGCGTTCTCATAAAGGCCTAGTTGTTAAAAAGTAAGAAGACCAGCTGGATCGAGAAAGCGAGGAAGAGAGAATGCAGGAGGCGCATAGATAATAAGGATGGGGCAAGGGCTTGAGCTTCAGCGTGCCCTGCGAGCATGCTGTGTGTGGGACCCGCCAGCCAGGGCAGCGAAGATGCTCACGGAGAAGGGCTGCAAGAGCGCGGGCAATCGGACGAGACGGCGGGCGGAGCAGGGCGGGCAGCGGGCGGACTCTCCGCCCCGGGGACGGCCCCTGCGGAGCGCCGGGCGGGGCGGTCGCTTTAAGGGGCGGCCGCGGGGGCCCTCGCCGCTCACTCGCGCGCTCGCGTCCAGGCACCCCACCATGGAGCGACCGCAGCGCGCCCTGCTGCTCGGCGCGGCCGGACTGCTGCTCCTGCTCCTGCCCCTCTCCTCTTCCTCCTCTTCGGATGCCTGCGGCCCGTGCGTGCCGGCCTCCTGCCCCGCGCTGCCCCCGCTGGGCTGCCCGCTGGGTGAGACCCGCGACGCCTGCGGCTGCTGCCCGGTGTGTGCTCGCGGCGAGGGTGAGCCGTGTGGGGGCGGCGCGGCCGGCAGGGGGCACTGCGCGCCGGGCATGGAGTGCGTGAAGAGCCGCAAGAGGCGGAAGGGTAAAGCTGGGGCAGCAGCCGGCGGCCCGGCGACCCTCGCCGTGTGCGTGTGCAAGAGCCGCTACCCGGTGTGCGGCAGCGACGGCAACACCTACCCCAGTGGCTGCCAGCTGCGCGCCGCCAGCCTGCGCGCCGAGAGCCGCGGGGAGAAGGCCATCACCCAGGTCAGCAAGGGCACCTGCGAGCAAGGTGGGCACCAGCGCTTTCCAGACCACTCCCTCCCTCCCCCCCGGGCAGGGCATCCCTAGAGACCCGCGACAGGAAGGAATTGGCGGATGCCCAGGGAACCGCCTCCCGGCTCTCTTTGGATGGTTTGAGTTGGAGTTTAACTGTGTGCACCAAGAAAAGTGAGAAATTGCAGTAACCGGTGTAAATATAGAAAAAATGTTCCGACCCCTCGGGCTCCTCCATCCCACGATTCACGCAGCTCATAGCTGGCAGGGCAATTCCCAAAAGCCGCTACACTCTTGAAAGCCTTTTCTCGTCATTATTTGTTTGCTTGCTTGGGTGTGTACAGAGAGGTGTGTAGGCAGAGTTAGCAAGAAATACAAAGTAAAGACTTTTAGAAAGTTGGTTTAGTAACCAGATGATGAAAATTTTTAAGTTGGAATTCATATTAATATTCATATACCAGAGTTTCCAATAATCAAACAGTAACTATTATACTAGGGGGTAAAAAGAAACACAGACGCTTTGATGTTGTGAACTCTGTGACCATGTCTTTCTTCTTGGGCCTAGGTTATGTTTTTTCATAATTTGCCCACAGGATTCAAAGTTCAGCGGGAATGCCTTTGACGTGATGTTTGTCTTTGCACTCTACACTAATCTAAACTTGCACAAATAAAATAGGAAAAATAAAGTCTGAGGTTGGGACAAAAGCGAAAATCAGAAACTTTAACTCTAGTGCCTGAATAACATTTTCCATGAGCAGTCGTTTTGAGGGAAAGTTGGAGGCCAGGGCTGCCAGAGGCTGTCCTGGCCCCAGCCGAGGTGGCAGGGGAGGTGAGTGAAGTCAGCTGTTGCTTCTTGAACACAGTTCAGACTTTCTCCAAACTTTCCAAGTAGCAGTTCTTTCTTTAACCTTACCGCTTTTCCCAGAAATCCATATGAAAGTAGGCTGTGTGCCGTTCTCTTCAAAGCTCGCTACTGAAAGCCTTAGATGGTGTAACTCACAGTTACCCACTTATCACCTCAGACTTAGAAAATTACAGCCCAAATATCCCTGTATCCAACAGAAACAGCCAATTTTTCCCCTTTGGCTCTTGCTTGACAGTCACATCGTGAAGGAAAATGCACATTAAGAATTAATTCCAGGGCTGGAGAGATGGTTCAGAGGTTAAGAGCACTGACTGCTCTTCCAGAGGTCCTGAGTTCAATTCCCAGCAACCACATGGTGGCTCACAACCATCTATAATGTGATCTGATGCCCTCTTCTGGACTGCAGGTGTACATGCAGGGAGAGCACTGTATACGAAACAATAATTAAAAAAAAAAAAAAAAAAAATAGAATTCCAAAGGCCGGGTGTGGTGGCACACCCCTTTAATCCCAGCACTCAGGAGACAGAGGCAGATGGATCCCTGTGAGTTCAAGGCCTGGTCTACAAAGTGAATTCAAGACAGCCAGGGCTACACACAAGGAAATCCTGTCTAAAAAAAAAAAAAAAAAAAGAATTAATTCCAAATCTTGGGAATTTCAAATAAACATCCCAAGGGGAAATTTCTTTCCCATAGTCTCAGAGTCAGGCATCTTTGCCCTATCAGGGCAGATTAGTCTGGTGACTTTCCTGGTGGTGGTGTTTCCTCATCTGTGGGCTAGTTTATTTTGTTATTCTTATTAGTGTGTTTTAATCATACAAAATGATGGGTTTGTTACGACATCTTATAGATGTGCTTTCCTCATTACCCTCTCCAACACTCTCCTTCCCACTCTACTTCCTCCTCCCAGCTTGTCCCCCTCTATTTTCCAATCTTTCGGGGGGAGGGGGTGGATTTTTATCCTTTACTCTCTTGCTGTTTCTTCCTCTTAACTCTCATACAGTACGACAAGGTAACGTGACAAATGGTCTAGTCTAGGCAGATCTAGTCTGCCTCACTGACCGTGGTACCCATCTCCTCAGTCCCTCTCCAGGCTGCAGACTCCTTTAAGGCTACAGCCTGGCTTTATCTTTATGCTCCAGGAAGATGGTGAGAAATAGCGCCTAAAACTGGAACCCTTGACGTAAATCAGACTTTCTTCTCTCAGCCCCACACTGACAAACATGGGAACTGGCTTCTAAGGCAATGGTAGAAGAGTGTCAGAGAGCAAGAGAGGATGGAGAAGCACCAGAAAACCTTTCCACAGCAGAGAAGAATGGACAGTGGGGAAACCAGGTCTCCTTTGTACTCGTTTTTGGGTCCTGGGGGTAGTTTGACAATGACAGAAGGTAAATGAACAGAGTACCGCTTACTTATTTACCATTTAGTACTGGGTCTTTGAAGAGAATAAACATGTATTTCCTCGCTTCCTCTAGCCATTGCTTTCCTGCAAAGAAAGTTGCATTGCGGTTGCATTGAGGGAGAGGTGTCTTTTGCAGAACTCAGCCCCGGGGAAATAGGCCATCTGCATTCTATTCCTTTGTTGTCATTGGACGTAATATTTATTGAGGAGCTAGTCGGCTTCAGCTGCATGTAGCTGGGAACGCACAGAGCAAATCGGGTCTTGACGACGAAGGAAATGTGAGGGCACGTTAAAAATTGCGGAGCGCTCTCCCTACATCCCTGGAGCACCTCTTGGTGTTGCTCTTCACTGAAATTACCATTTAATGCCTTCTAGAGAGAGCTTGTCCTGTTTGAGTCTGCGTTTGTGCAGTTGAAGGCAAAGCCATCTGCTTGAAAAATCTGTTAGAAGGATAATGAGCTAATAATCTCAAATCTTGGAGCTGTCACTGTGAACTGAGTGCCAGTAGAACTCACCAGGGCCCCTGGCTAACTGGAAAGGGGAAGCTTGACAGTTGGGTTTAGTAATAAAAGGAACCGAGACAGAGATGATGAGGCTCGTCATAAAGTCGTGATGTTGGGACAGAAGATGCTGCTCCTCTATCTCAGCTCTCAGACCTTTCACTTGCGGTCCTTTAAGTCTGAGCTCCTTGGCAGCCGTTTAGTTACTCTGATATATTGGGGTACCATTTTCTCTCCCTTCAGAATTTTTCCTCATGGGCCCAGGATGCCACCATTCAGGATCTCTCTTCTTAGTACTCCCTTGGCCACTCAGGCGGTAGGAGGGTCTTCACAGTGTAATTCCATCTCTCCTCTTCCCTCCAGTCTCCTTATAGTCTTGCCACAACATATGGCTGCTGTTCGGCGTGCCTTTGGAAATGCTGTGCCTTCTGCCTCGAATGCCTCCTGCCTACACCCTACACACAGATACACAGACACACACAGGGACCCAGAGAGAAAAAGAGAGACAGAGATACACACACACACACACACACACACACACACGCACACACACACACACACACACACACACACTCAACCACACCACACCCTCCTTTGGAATTCTTGTCACTTCCTCCGTGAGGCCTGACTTTCCCCGCGCCATCATGATGTTGTTATGCTCCTAGAACTGTTCAAACACCAGCAAATTCTTACTGGATCCATGCTGTGTCTGTATTTGTACAAAGGGGTCATAACTGACAATCAAGTGCAGACCCTGACTCCCTGGATATGGATGTTGACTCTACCATGAACCACTAGCTTTGTGCTCCCATGAGCTCTCTGCCCATGGGGTTCCTGGCCTGGAGAATGGGATTATAATTATTCCTGTCTCACAGGGCTTTGTTGTGATTAAATGCCATGAAAGTTGTCTGTAGAAACCATGGGCCGAAGACAGGTGTCATTGTACAACCAGAAAGTTAGCTCTGTGGGAAGGGAGCCTGGTTGCCCAAAGAGCCCAGATCTCCAAGGGCCCAAATCAGTACTTTAAATGGACTAATGAGTGGATGGATCCTTCCAACAGTCTTCTCCTTTCCAGGTAAGGAACTTTGAATACAATAGACACGATTTCTTACTCTCAAAGATGAGTGTAAGCTTCAGACGGAAAGAGATACTTTTACATAGCTCATGTATACTGTGAAGACTATACGACAGGGATATCGATGGAGGCTGGGGATGAGCGATGCAGGTAGGGCAGGACCAAGACCCAAAAGAGAACAGATCTGAGTGAGCCTGGTGGAGAGTAAGCTGTGCCCTTACAGATCATCTCGCCATCTCAGGAAACTCCTTTAAATGGCTGTCTTTTCCCAGATTAAAAAGCAGCCTCTGTCTTCTAATTCCTTTCCAACACAGCACCTGGGTAACAGTGGGCCCTTGGTATATATGTCTGTCAGTCAGACCCTGACTTAGCTTCCTGTACTCAGCTCTAACGTCACGGTCACTTTCCACCAAGTCCCCACATTGTCACATTCTGTCGGTGGCTAGAATCAGGTCCAGGAGCTGTGTTGTAAATAAAAACAAGCTGAGGTGACGTCTACTTGACAAATTTTAAGCCCTCTCTTTAAAGAATTCATTTTAAACTTACTTTAAGGTTGGTGAACTGTCGTTTAAATGCGACTGTGCTACTGCAGTCCTTGAGTGAACCCGTGAGCGCCTCTGGAAGCCGAAACAGAGGAGTTGCCACAGTCGATGAACTTGTCAGTCCACTGGTTTATCTTGAGACCGGACGTGTCAATGTAATGTGTTGTTGAGATAACTTTGTCATGCAAAAAGGACAGGCTTATGCAGAGAAGAGTGTCCAGAGTTAGGGGGGAAAGAGCCAAAGGGCGGGGGACTGATATCCTGGCTGAAATAAAAACAGAAACAAGCAAACAAAACAATCAAGAGCTCGTGTGAAGGTGGGAATGGAGTCAGAAGGAAGAGGACGTGGAATATTATCCCGCCTTAGGAAAGGAGGAAATCTAGTCACGTGACAATGTGGGTGCTCCTGGAAGACTATGTTAAATCAACTAGGCTTAAAGAGACAAGTACTGCACAGTCTCCCTTCTGCAGGGAAACTTAAAATGTCAAACTCACAGGAGAAGAGAGGTTAGTCAAAGTAGACAAAAGGCAGCTAGGGGAAAAAAAAGTCCTTAGACTGTCCGTCCTGAAACCCTAACTTGCCAGGACAGGCTGTGTTCCCCTGGGAGTGAGTACCCAAGTATTCCCTACGCTTCCGAACTTTGTCTTACCAAGTGCACTCTTAGATCGACAGAGAGAAGAGGGAAAGCTGCCAAAACAGTATCAGTGACTGCAGGCTCCCAGTTAAGAAAGTGGGACATAGAAGGATTTGGTGACAACCCTACCCGACCTCACCCAAAAAGTAACAGCCTAGACAAAGACATCAAAGAGGAAACTTTAAAATTGGGATAAGGGCTGCTGAAGTGTAGCTCTCCACAATTGATGGCTTCTGGCCGGGGTGTGGGTGGGGCAGTAGCTGGCTCCTGGGAGTCTGACCATGCACCAGTGCATATGCCGGCAACACAGATTGGACATTATTATTATTATTATTATTATTATTATTATTATTATTATTATTATTATTATTATTATTCCTGCTCCTCTTCTTCCTTTTTTTTGGGGGAGGGGGGAGTCACGGGCTGGCAGGGGGAACCTGAGAGGACTAGGAATTGAGTGTGATCAGGTTGCCTGATATGAAATTCTCAAATAATCAATAAAGATATTATGTTGAAAGAAAAAGTATCTGCCCCAACCCAATAATAATGCCTCTGTAACTTTATGACGACGTCCTCTGACTTGCTTGCCCTTGTTGAACACGGAGGCTTTTAGAATAGTGTGCAGCTCATAATTCTTTCATAATTCTCCCTTGTCGCTCTATCCTGTGTCACTCACTCACTCACTCACTCACATGTACAAAAGCTCTGGGCTCCTGAAGTGGCTTTAGAAAGGAAACAGGCAACCTCGAAGAAGGAACACCGGCCTCCTCAGGGTCCTTTTAGAGCAGTGGCTGTGTGGCCCTCCACCATAAAGTTACTTCCTTCCTACTTCATAACTGTAGTTTTGCTAGTGTTGCGAATCGTAATGGAGGTGTCTGGGATACATGATATCTGATATGTGGCCCCACCCCCACCCCCAACCCCACCCCCGCAAAGGAGTCGTGACCCACAGCTTAAGAACCACTGTTTTAGAGACAAGCCTGCCAGGGACGCGTTCCGGTCTATGTAACTTGGGAACTGGTGATTTAATGGCAAGTGCCTCCGCCACAACTCCTCAAGGAACTAGATTGTAAAAGCCTGAGTTAAATAGCCACGGGCACATTCAAATTACACACCACGAAGAAACCTGTAACATGAATACTGTAATATGGCTGGGTGGGAGTTGAGAAACCTCAGTAGAGCTGAGAAATTACCTCAGTCAAGAGGCAGAGCAGAGGCAGCCGTTACCACTCTCCCTTCCTTTCTGCTGTTCACCTCTTAGGTGGAATGGTGAGCCGAGCAGGCAGTTACTGACGTCCTCAGTATTTCTCTCCTGTCCCTAGAAGGATCCACTATAGACTTGCCTTCTGGAAGAAACTGCCTTATACGGTTTTCTTTTTGGACAGCTCAGTGACATAACGCGGCTGGTTAGAGTCCAAGGGCGGCTGGCCTCTCTCGTTCTGGCTAGAGTCCAAGGGCAGCTGGCCTCCCTGGTTCTAAAATCTGCCTCCCAGTGGATTAGACTGAACTTCCTTCACTTCCAGCTGCCCCCGTATGGGCTCTGACCTCCTCTATGCGTTTAACCATAGCACAAACATTGTCTTAATAACCAGCAGAAAAGGAAGACTGAATTACTGCAAAAAGAATTAAGCCAGGGGGCTCCGTGAATGTGGCTCCCTTAGGAAGTTTGTGAGTGTTCAAGATCAGAACATTGTGAAAGTGACAGAGACTTAGGTATACACAGCAATCCATGTGCCTGCTCACTAAGGTAATAATAAAGACATTCCAGCATGTCCTTGACTCTTTTTGAGTGGGGTCACGGTACAGGCACTCGAAATGCCCACAGACATTCCCCCACCCCAAAGTCTGTGCTAACAGGGGTTTTCCAGGTCAGTGAAGAGCTCCCCTACACACATGCACCAAGACTCTGGTGGAACGTGAGGTGGCAGGAGAAGAAATCCATAGTAAGTCAGAATTGCCGGGCGGGGGGGGGGGGGGGGGGGGGGGGGGGGGGGGGGGGGGAGGGAGAAGGGGAGCCTGTGTACTTTTCACTTGGAATGCATGTGTTAAGAAATTGACTCACGTTTTATCCCAAATTCAGTTAATGGCAAAAACCGATCCATCCCCTTGAAAAAAAAAAAGCGAATGTGCTGAATTGTTTTCTGGGTTCACAGAAGACAACAAGGCAAGATTAACTAGCCACAGCTAGGGCTAACAGCAGGCCCCCCCACACACACACACCCTCAACATCTCTAACCTAATTGCTAATGTTAACGAGAGGGGTGGTGCTGGGAGCAGAGCTGTCTAGGAAATCCAGGGAGGAAATCCTGCTGTTCCCAGAAGCAGGTCAGAATAGCACAGAAGTCTTGCCTCTGAAAAATAAGAATGGCTCAAGCCAGGTAACCCTAGCATTGACAAAGGCCCATTTATGAGGTATCGTGTTACCTCCACTAAATGTAGACAAGGCCAAGGCCACACCAAACTCACAGGTTTACAGAGCTGGCTACTGTGATAAGGCAACTGTCACAACTTCAGGATAATAGTGGGGGATGGTACGTACGACTTATGCTTACTCCTTCACAGGATGAAGTGAAGGTCAAATCATGAAGGAGGCTAGATGTGGCTGTATGTACCTGTAATCCCAGCATGCCTCTACTCTCTGTTTCCTTAGCTTTAATATTTACTCCATGCCTAACGATGGTGCTTGGTGGTACTGTCATGCATTGTTTTGCATTTGTAGGTATTGAAGTCTGTTTGTTAGAATGGTGATGTTAGACTTTTTTTTTTTTTCCTGAGATAGGGTTTCTCTGTGTAGCTCTGGCTGTCCTGGAGCTCACCGTGTAGACCAGGTTGGCCTCAAACTCACAGAGATCCGCCTGCCTCTGCTTGCCGAGTGGTGGGATTAAAGGTGTGCGGCACCACAGCTGGTCTAGTGTTAGACTTCTTGACAAGGTGCAAAAGGAAAAATAATGGAAGAATTTGAGAACTCAAATAAGGATATTTCATTTTAACTCTGGGAAGAGGAAAAAAAAAACAAAATTAGTGTTCATATTCTACCAGGCTTTGCTGCCCCTGACAGTCATTGCTCTGTTTCTCATGATGTTTTTCTGGAAGAAAGGGCTGCCACAGGGGCGCGCGCGCGTGTGTGTGTGTGTGTGTGTGTGTGTGTGTGTGTGTGTGTGTGTGTGTGTTTAAGTCAGCATGTAACTGATGAATTTCAACACAGCTGGTCTTCCCTCAGATGAGAAGCATTCCCAGGCATTTCATTTGCATCAGCACAAATTAGGAGCCAATGGTCAAGTGGTGGATTTGCAAAAGCCTGGGATCTGCCATCTGTTCTGCTCTCCTCTGGCTGGACTCCAGGCAGAGATGAAAACATTTAGGAAAAACTGGATCTCCTGGCCCTTTCCGAAGGCCTTGAAAGGGACCACACAGAAGAAATGAAGCTTCAGGCATGTGTGTGAGGGCAGCCCAGGCTGGTAGGACTCCAAGCTCATTCTTCATGGAAGTTTTCAGAACTCGGGCATCCAAAGGGGGGATTTCAATAGTGGCTTCAGCAATTACGTGGCAACCTTGGCTTCCAAAGGATCCCCATCAGGAAGCCACCAGCTTTTGATGGAAAATGAAACGCATGCTTCTCTCTGAGCACAGACATCAAAGAGTGGGGTCCTGCAGTGTGGCCCCTTATTAAGCCTGGTTGGAGAGGATAGGCTAGGGCAGAAATAAAGATACTGCCAGATGTTTGACAAGCCCGGGCTTCAGAGCCAGAGGCCCCTGTGGGTTCAGGTGTGTCTCTGATCAGAGGCTCAGAGTGGCAGAGAAGAGCCAGTCTGACTTGGCTCTTTGTGTACCGTGGAGCCTTTGGTTCACTAGACGGTAACTGGCAGGGCAGGGCAGGGCAGAAAGGTCTTTCTAGACTCAGCCGCCATGTGGCAAAGGGAACCTCCCACTCTCTCACTGCCACCCAAATGCTCTCTCATCTGAGACCTTTTTCTTTTCACCCACTCTGCCTGGCTTATCACTGCAGGCTGCCCCTTTTCCCTGTCTAGCTGAGCTCAAAGAAAGAGGTTTTCTTTCCTGTCCTTTGGTAGTGACAGAGCTTCAGCCACACGTTTTAAGTGGTAAGCCTGCTCAGCGCAGTTGTTTAAGTCCCCAGATTCCAGAGCCACACCTGACACGCCCCTGTCAGAGTGCCCGTAAGCACACACTCCACATGCCACACTGGAGAAGCAGGAGGTTCATCCAGAAGTGGGGATGGTCTTCATCTTTTCTTAAATCCATCCTGAGAAGGTTGTTCAGATGTCCTGGGATCCTTCCAAGACATCGGAAGTTGATGCATTCCGTCAACTCTAACCTATGGCCTCAGTCAGGACAAGCCCAAAGGTCTGGGAGACGGCTCCCAGCCCGTGGTGACCATGGCTATAATGGGACTTCAGGGCTGATATAGGACTGTCCCTGGCAGCCTTTACTTTCTTGTGGTGTGCTTGTTGTATGCTACAGCAGGCAAGACCTGCATGGTGTGGGCCAAGCGTGAGCATGCGCACTCTGGAGTCAGATCTCTGGTCAGGTCCTTTATGCCTCGTTGCTAGTTGTCTGACCAAAACATACTCCATTTGTTGTTTTCTTCCCTGAAGAGCAGGTATGATTATATCTTCCACTCAGAAGTATTAGGAAGGTGAGATGATACAGGGCAACACTGTTGACATCTGGCACAGGGACAAGTCTTGTTAAACGGACTCATTTCCAATTTTTATTGTTGGTGGCCTTATGAACCCTGAGTGAGTTTCTAAGTGCCTTTGAAACAACAACAAAAGCCAGACATAGGGCTACTTAGCAGGCTGGGGCAGGAGGTGTGGAAGTTCCAAACTGGCTTGGGCTATCTAGAGGGGCTTGCTCTCAAAGATTTTTTTTTTTAAAGCTCCATTTTTATGGTGTGATGATCTTACTCCCACCAATGCAGGCACAACGCTGCTTTATACATCTCCAGGCTAGGTCTGAAAACCTTGTTTACGGCTACACGATGTCCGGTAGTAGTACTGGAAACACACCTCTAGAAACATCCACCTTGTTCTGCAAGGGTTCTAGGACATGGACTCCCACCTGTCCCCATGGGATCCCAGACTCCATGAGAGGGTCTAGTGACCAGCATGTGTGTTTAGACTGTAGAGAGGATCTGGTGCTGGGTAGCACACGTGCTTAGACCCCATGACTAGCATGTGCTTTACAGACAGTGTCCGTCTTCCAGCTCGGTGTCACACATACTGTTTCCTAGTTTTAGTCCACAGCCTTGGGTTCTGGGGTCTGGCCTCTCTCTTCATCTTTTACATAGGAATGCTCACTAATAAATTTTGTTTTAGTTAAACTATTAGCTTCACAGAGGCTAGCGAGTAAAAAAAAAAAATCACAGTTGGAAAAATGAAGAGTACAATTAGTGCCAGGGAGGCATACACGGAGGGCATTCTGTTAATTAAAAAAATAAGAATAGTAGTAGTAGTTCCTTCGCCGCATTTCTGTTCTTTGACCCTCACATGTAGCCTCAGCTTGGCAGGAACATGTTTGAAAAATCAAAACATTCATCTGTAAATGAGCCAATTTAGACTCAGGAGGTACCCACTTAGCTTGGCTGCTTGTGTCTGAGAGATGATAGCATTTACTGTCAAGTGTGGGATAGAGAGCAAAGGAAATGAGGGTGCAGATAGGAGGGCTAAGAAAATGATTAGCTTTGCAGCCCCAGCACCTGCAAGCTGGCTGAACTTGGCGAAGTGTTGTGACCTGCCACTCTCCAGGTACAAGGTCCTCTCACCATCTGCAACAGTCCTGGAGCTGATGTGTGCATCAGCGGGGCCAGGGCGAGTCACAGAAGGCTCTGCCTAAGCTCCACTCCAAGATTCTGATTTAATTGGTCTGGACATGAGCTGATCCAAGGAACTCATAAATGCTTCCCAGATGACTTAATGCCCAGACCTGGGACTATTATTGTTTTTAAATGACTTCCTATAGGGGACTCTCATTCTTAGGGGAATTCTAAAGTGATGGGGCAGTGTTTGCTCTGTTTGCCCAGAATTCCATGTTTTACAGCCAAAGGACTTCACAGGATGTCTACCATGGCGAATGGAAGCTCTTGAAACACATGATGGCCTCTCATGTTGCAGGCAGCTGGGGGCTTGCCTCTGTCTTATCTCCTAGCTGGTTCAGTGCTCTCGCCGGTTTGGACAAAGTAGAAATGTGTTTGCCTCTGTTGAGACTTTACCTAAGCCCCCATGACCCAACCTGTTGGTTGTTTCTCGAGAGGATGCATTCCTTGAGACTTGTGTTTTCACCTGCTTTGCTCACTGTTGAATTCCCAGCATCACATGGCCTTGGAGATGGTAGACACTGAATGAGCAAAGTTGTGAAGGATGAGGTTGGATTTCTCAGGCACCCTGCTGGAAAGAGGAACCCTCTTCACACTGTCACCTCTCTGGAATCTCTAATAGGGGAAGGTAGCTCAACGTATAGGTCCCCCAGCCTAGAGGGGACCTCTTGTCACCCAGCTGAGACCCCTCTGATTGGCATGTTCTCAGTGATGTTCCGTAACACCAGAATCCTGTCGCCCTCACCAGGTGGGGGTGGGAATTGCCCGAGCTAAAGTGCTTTGGATGTTCAGCAGTGTTAGGACGGTATTTAGTCCCCTGAAAAGGCCATCTAATCTCCTTTCCCCTTCAGTTAGCTGGCGGCAGCAGAGAACACAGCTGTGGTGTGTGGTCCTTACGTATAGTGCTCGTGTCCTGTTGGGTTGTTTCAAGCAAAGAGTTAGTGAATACCGAGCTGCTTCTCTTGGAGTTACACAGATGGACCCTGGGAACCTTGTTTTGTGTTTCTGACTAAAGCCTGCTCTGTGACTGTAAGGCTTTGATATAGAGTAATAACAAGTAAGTGTTTGTGAGCGCAAAGCCTGCGAGAGATGACTGACGGCATTTGGAAATAACCATCTCAGCAACAAGCAGTAGGAACCTTGCAAAGACGTTGAAGGCAGAACACGTGTGTGAGTTGGGCATCCTTTCTGTGTTCCACCATAATATAATAGTGGACATGAGCAGCCATTTAATGAATCATTTGGGAGTTGGCTCTGGCTTCAACTAACACATTCTGTCCCTGATTTTATTGTTCCATAGCAAACTGGATTTGGTCCTGACCCTTTGACCTTCTGACCTTTAACTCCCTGCAAATAGGACATCCACTCTTTCTTCGTAGGGCATCAGGAAGGTGATATGGGACACCGCCTCCCCCGCTATTTCTTCTTCTTGCCTTTCTACCAGCTAGTAGAAAATCAGCCCTCTGATTCTCAAGTGCTTGCTTTTTGTACATGTTGTGATGTGTACCACAAGGAAGTTTATGTCACAAAAAAAAGATACTGACCTCTCTGTGAGGACCCTGCAAAGCTGATATCTGTCCCAATTGGTTGGGAAGTGCAGAAAAGTAGAATACACAGCAAGACTCAAAATAGGGTTGGCCCCTGTGTAAGCCAAGTCAAGAAAAATACACAGACATGAAGAATGTACACACATGCATGCACACCCATGCACTCAGCCCAGCATACTTTACTTCTAGTTAAGAAGTGTATTCGCACCAGCCAAGAACAATACAGGCCGTAAACTTCAAACCCCTACCCAGATCTAGCCAATGGACAGGACATTCTCCACAGTTGAGTGGAGAGTGGGGTTTGACTTTCACATGAACTCTGGTGGCCCATATTTGACCATGTCCCCTGAATGGGAGGCCTGGGGGCACTCAGAGGAAGGATAGCAGACTACCAAGAAGAGACTTGATACCCTATGAGCATATACAGGGGGAGGAAGTCCCCCTCAGTCACAGTCATAGGGGAGGGGAGTAAGGGGAAAATGGGAGGATACAAGGGAGGGGATAACCATTGAGATGTAATATGAATAAATTAATAAAATAAATTTTTAAAAAAAGAAGTGTATTCTCTAGGAGTAGAGAAATGGACAAAGTTACAGTCACACTTTTAACCTGTACATATAACGAATAAAAGTATTATAATTTGATTACATACCCTAGGAGCTTATAAGTAATATAACTGCCTTGGTACATGGTATATAAATTAATTTATTATCCCTTCACCCAAAGTGGCACACAGGGATGGAGATGAGTGGATCTTATTCTTGTTTGTTTATAATTGAACTGATAATTGAGTATTTATGCAAAAGGATCTTCAAAATTGTGTTTAAGGACTGGAGAGACAGCTCAGCATGGAAGTGGACTGGCTGCTCTTCCAGAGGACCCATGTTTGATTCTCAGCACCCATGTGGCAGTTCACAAATGTCTATACCTCCACTTTCAGGGGATCTAATGCACTCTTCTGACCTCTCAGGCACCAGACATGCAGGTAGTGCACAGACAAATGCAACCAAAACACCCATACACATAGAAATATCATTTTTAAGGCATATTTAAACACTAAGATAAGTGATAAAAAATATACAATAAATTGACATCACTCTATCTACTTCCCCGTCAAAAGAATAAAAGGAAAGTTCTAAATGGGTGCAGTGGCCCGCGGGGACGATGAGGATGCTGCCTTCCTGTCAGTCTTCAACAAAGACTGTGTGAATTGTCTCACCCTGTGGATACACCGGGATGGATCTAGAGTCTACATTGATAGATACTTGTTAATTAACTTCAGCTGCTGCGTGTCCTGGGGAATATAGGCAAATTTCATTTCGTTTTTACTAAAGATCTTTTTGTTATTAGAAATAAAAGTTAACATTGCCCCAGCACTCATAAATTTGTGGCAGGAAGATTATGAGGCAACACAGGAAGGCTGTATCTGAAAAACAAAACAACGAAAAGGGCTCAACCAATGCCCCCGCTCCCAAACTAACAGCACAGAAATCTGAGGACTTGGCAAAAATCAAAGACAGCCCATGTCCTTGGAGCTGTCCTTGAGTCCTTGCAGAGGCCGCGGGGTCTTGTTTCTCTTTTCCTCTGGAACTGCAGTCCCCAGCACAGTCAGCAGCCTTAGTCATCTGTAAGACCAGTATCCCTGTTAATAACGCCGCTGGCAAGATCACGGCGTGCATCACGGAGGAAGCTGCCTGTGGTTCCCAGCAGAATTTTTCACATTTTTGACTGAGAGATAATATAGCAATGCAGTGGGATTTATGAGAATGTCCCTGTAGGCGAATATGCATTATCACTCTTTTAATCCCGAGAAGACTGGCTGTGATGGAGAACCGTCTGCACATTATAGAGTAGGCCACCATGATGCAGGGCATCCGGATTATAGGCTCCTGTTACCAGGAAACAGATGCAGCTAAACCAAGAATTCAGATGAGTTGGTGTGAATACAGGCACGCACGCGCACACACACACACACACACACACACACACACACACACACACACACACACACCTCAATTCCAAGCCTGCCAAACCTGAGTGTCAGAGCCTGCTGAACACACTAAGTGCTTCTTCATTCATTTCCAGCTTACCTGCTTGTCTGCCATCTTTCTTTCTGGCAGGGTCTTGGGAGATACCCAGGCTGGAGGATTGCAGCATCTTCCCTGTTCAGCCTCCAGTGTGCTGGGATTGCAGGTGTGAGCCTCCACTCTTGGCTTTGTCTATAGTTCTTAATCTGTGTGCTCCAGCATGTGTTCTTTACCTTGTGTGTCCTCTGCTAAGCTTCTCGCTCATCTCTACGGTCTCCAGTAACTGGCTACAAGAAAGCCCTCATGTTTGTGCTTAGCCTGT
Organism: Acomys russatus; assembly: GCF_903995435.1. Lineage (NCBI taxonomy): Eukaryota > Metazoa > Chordata > Mammalia > Rodentia > Muridae > Acomys > Acomys russatus. The sequence continues at coordinate 5,384,451 of NC_067164.1, read as the reverse complement.
GAGGTCACATGTGTGCTTTTCAAGAAAAATATCCAGCCTACTCTATAATGTACAGACGGTTCCTTATCACAGCCAGTCTTCTCGGGATTAAAAGAATGATAATGCATATTCGCCTACAGGGATGTTCTCAGCTGTTCTTTGATACATTAAAATAATTTAAATTATTCAGGTTTGGGCACTGCCATTGTTTGATACAGTGTGATAAAAAGTGTCCCCAAAGCCCTGTGATCAACCTGGCTAATTGCAGGTGATCTAACTCCCAGACTATGCAGACTGCCTAGGTCTGTTTGCTTTGTGAAATGAAATAAGCAATGTGTCATTTCACTTCCTGGGGGGCGGGGGTTAAAGTACAACAAATTAGAAGAGGTAATCAGATAAATCACTCTGTTTTCTAAAAATAACACCTCACCACCGAGGAGCGAAAGCCTGTGAACAAATTGCTCTTCAATCCGCTTGAATAAAATTGAGTCCTCTGGGGAGATGTCAGCATTGTGCACGTGCAGTTCAAACCCACAGAATAAGGATGTGATCCACTGAACCCATCAAGCAAACATCCCTTTGTCCTCAGGACTGCCGTGCTGAATTTGAGAACCAGCAGAGAGAGCGAGTGGTACACGGTAGTTTCTTGTAGAAATGTGACATTTGTTTCAGAGTGATGAGTCCTTGTGTAAACAAGGCACTGTAGCTACGCGGTGCAACGTTCTGAAACCATTGTGTGGTCCTGGTGTTTTGGTTTGTTTTGTTTTTAACTGCCACTTTATGCCTGGTTTTGTACATTCATAATTTACACGTGCCGTCTCCCAACCTCTCTCTTCAGATTATATCAATAGTATTACAAAGGAGCACCATGAACTCCTGCCTCAGACGGCCATGACCAGGGTTATAGAAATGAATGAACAGGTGAATTTGAAACCTTGAGGCTCTAAAACCGTGTATGAATACAAGATTTTATTCCTTTTGGTTCTGCCAGTGATGGGAGCCAGAACTCTGCTCCCATTGCATTCCCAATTAGCTGACTACCTTGTGTGCACCTATGTCAAACGTTTACTTTTAAGTAGGTCACCCCATGTGCATCTGAGCCACCCCTTTCTCATCAAGTACTCACAAGCAGAGTCCAGGGATGTATCAAGTGACCTTGGACCAACCAATTAGTAATGAAACCGGCTACTAGTTTCTCTAAGTAAAATATAAAGTGCTTCACACATGCCCCCCCCATTTAAGAACTTCTGGTCCCTCTTCCTGCCAGTCATCAACCAGGTAATAAGGACATAGCAGCAGCCACCTGTTAGGGTTAGGGCTAGGGTTAGGGTTAGGGTTAGGGTTAGGGTTAGGGTTAGGGTTAGGGTTAGGCTTAGGCTTAGGGTTAGGGTTAGGGTTAGGGTTAGGGTTAGGGTTAGGGTTAGGGTTAGGGTTAGGGTTAGGGTTAGGTTAGGGTTAGGGTTAGGGTTAGGGTTAGGGTTAGGGTTAGGGTTAGGGTTAGGGTTAGGGTTAGGGTTAGGGTTAGGGTTAGGGCTAGGGTTAGGGTTAGGGTTAGGGTTAGGGCTAGGGTTAGGGTTAGGGTTAGGGTAGGGTTAGGGTTAGGGTTAGGGTAAGTTTGTGTTGCATAGGGTTAGGGTTAGGTTAGGGTTAGGGTTAGGGTTAGGGTTAGGTTAGGGTTAGGTTAGGGTTAGGGTTAGGGTTAGGGTTAGGTTAGGGTTAGGTTAGGGTTAGGGTTAGGTTAGGGTTAGGTTAGGGTTAGGGTTAGGGTTAGGGTTAGGGTTAGGGTTAGGGTTAGGGTTAGGGTTAGGGTTAGGGTTAGGGTTAGGTTAGGGTTAGGGTTTAGGGTATGTTTGTGTTGCATATTGATCTGGAAAGGTGGAAGGATAGCAACTCTTATGTTATCCATCAATCATTTTAATGAGTATAAGAGAGCATCTTGTCACCCTGCCAAATACTATAGGAATCAAGAAGTCCTCAGTCCCCAGTTAAGAAGGAGAGCGCTCCCGGAATCCATGCCATACCATAACTGAGGGCTCTAGTGGATCTGCAGATAATCTGTGCTAATGAGGCCATGGCAACAGCAAGAGATTTTCCATCTCCTTGAACTCAGTTTCCTTGGCAGAATTATACGGAGCCACCAGAAGAAGAGAGGAATCATGCGTTGTTTAATGGATACGGGGTTCCAGTTTTGCAAGATGAAAAGAATCTGAAGATTACTGTTACAACAGTGTGAGTGGATAGATGCCCCTCGGCTCACAAAGAATCGCATGGTGCTAAAGCCATCATGAACAGAAGCTATTCATTCAGAATGCGCTGAATACACATAGCCTGCTACCTCATAGCATGGGAGCTCAGGACACTTGGACACTTGCACTGGCCACTGTTTCCCCTTGTGATTGAATGGCCGACCAATTTCTGAGGCTCATGGCTGCCACTCAACATCTTGAGAATGCCACACCCTCGTAGTGCTAGCCTGGGAAAGATAAGCCCTCGAAACCTCACACACAGCTTCCACTGAATGCCGCCACTTTGATACCATGGTAACCTTTGAAGGTCACAGACTGAGCCATCATAAGTGGGTACCAACTGTACTGAGCTATATATACACCTAAATAGTTGAGATGGAATTGGGTGTGTGGCTCAATTGTAGAGCACTTTCCTAGTGCATCCTTGGCAGTGGGAAAAAAAAAAAAAAAGAGTTAAGATGCCAATATTAGTGTTGCATGTGTTTTACCACAGCTTTAGAAAAAAAAATTAAGTAAAAATACAGAACCGCTATATACCAAAGCCATAGGTGACAAGCTATCCCTGCAAATGCCACAGTGCAAGTGAGTTAGCACCTGTGCCATGAGGCTTTGGGAAGGCAGTAGCCATAGGGAAGGCAGCAGGGCAAAGGAAGAGGATGATGACACTTCTGATCACAGAAGGCCCCAGCAGGTGCTCACTGGGATGTCCACACCTGGCTAGATACAGGGATAGGAGCTGCAGCCTCCTGGGCCTCTCGGCTACCAAGAGCTGCTAGGACCATGAGCTGGTGGCTTAAAACCGGGCAATACAGAGACAATAGAGGCAGCTAAAAGTTGTCAGGATAAACAAACCCAGGAAGCCACAAAAGAAAGTCATCACATTTTTTTTTTTTAACCACTAACTGAGAGCGTTCAAAATGGTGTTCTGAGAAGTTACAGAAAGGAATCCTTCAAAGGGTTAATGGATCTTACATATAAAATAAGCAGAGAGTAAGATCAAAATGAAGTCTCATACTGGAAAGAGCCAGGAGGGCTGGGGGTGTGGCTCAGTTGTGGGGCGTGTGCCTGGTGTGTGGGTGGCCCTACACTTGAAAAAAAATTTTTTCGAGAGTGTCAGAGAACATCTCTAAAAGCAGATCTAAAGAATGTGCCTACAAACATAAAAGCTGTAGCTTTCTATTTTGTGAAATGAGCTGAGAGACATTTTTAAAATAAGAATCAGAAGAACTCAAAATTGAAGTGAGTAGCTAATAATTAGAAATAAAAGACATATTTCTGAAATAGATGCAAAGTCAGAAGAAACCCAAAAGCAAGCAATAATGGCCCCTTACAAACATCCAGTCAGGTGAGCTGAGGAGGCGGTGCAGTGCGGGAGAGCTCTTGCCGTGCAAGCATAAAGGCCTGAGTTTGAGTCCCTAGCATCCACATAAGAAAGCCAGGCATGGTCGCATGTTTCTGTAACACTGACATTGGGGAAGGAGGGAGAGACAGGCAGATCCCAAGAGTTCACTGTCCAAATGGTTAGCCTCAGGTTCAGTGAGAGACCCTGTCGTAAGGAAATAAGGACGGAAGAAAACTATAGAGGAAGACACCTAACGTCCTCTTCTTGCCTGTGTAGGCTCGCATACGCACATGCACACATGGATAGGTAGATAGACAGATAGATAGATAGAGAGAGAGAGAGAGATGCGTGAGAGAGATAGGTAACTTAAATCTAAGAAAATTAGCAAAACCTATAAACAGTGAAGAAGAACTACAGATGGCCAGTAAACCACACGAAGATCTGCTTAGACCTCACACACAGTCCCCACACGCAATTAAAAGAACAATCAGCAGCAGGGCTGCCCCACCAGCTTGACCTACTTTTGCAAAACCCTCACACTGCTGGAAATGTGTGAGAAAATGAGCATTCTCCTGAATGTTGCCAGGGCCGTGAACTGCCCAAGTAATGTCAGAATACCTATTAAAATTAAAAGGTCTCAAGCCCTCTGACCCAGCAGTCTCAGAACCAGGAACCTATCATACGGAAATGAGAATCACAGGATGTACATGTAAGAATGTGTGGTATGGGCTCATTCATAGTTAACGTGCAGAAGGAAAACACGTCCAGGCTTCTCCTAAGCAAATCCATGCTGGGATGCATACAGAAAACATTGATCTGTTTCTACTGATTGGCAAAAATCAAGCTTTGATACATGGCTGTTCAGTGAAAGGGGAGACCTGCAGGATGATGTGCCTGACAGCTTCTTCATTAAAAAAAAAAAAGAAAAAGAAAAAAAGAAACAAAAGGCCGGGCGTGGTGGCGCACACCTATAATCCCAGCATTCAGGAGGCAGAGGCAGACAGACCTCTGTGAGTTTGAGGCTAGCCTGGTCTACAAAGAGAGTTCCAGGACAGCCAAGGCTACACAGAGAAACCCTATCTCAAAAAAAAAAACAAAAAACAAAAACAAAAGGAAACAAAAAACTATATACAGTGAATATAGGATATGGGACAGGTTTGTCATGGGATTAAAGAGGACAGTTTCCTATATCTTCTCGTGTCTGCATGTTGTTTGAGTTGCTATCTTAAGCATATACTATAGCAGTTTTTAAAATACCGATTAAAATATTTAAAAGGATTCAAGGTCCCAAAAGGACCTCTTCAATCACGGCTTCATCCTTCCCATTTAACTGATTAAAAACAGAGGGCCCACTAGGTTCAGTTCACAGCAGCACGAGGAAAGAACTGAGGACCAACAGAAAGTGACGGGAACTGGAGCCAAGTCCCACTTAGCCTGCCTGCCCACACTGCTCTGCCCCTTTCTGACACACGCCAACATCACTGGCTTGGCATGCGTTGCCTTTGACCTGTGCATCCAAAGTCAGTTGGGTGCAAATTACTTACATAAAATCCCAAGTATGATGCACCCAAAGGACCAGGAAGGCAAAATGATTTGACTTCAAGCCCAAAGTAGGAGCGTTTCTGGGCCAGAATAAAAACTCCGCATGATCCTTTATCTTGTGTTGAACGTCTAGAATCACCATTTTTCTTCTCTTTCTGAATAGAGGTTACTAGAGTTTTACTTTTAAAACCAGGCTTCTGGAGCCAGGCACGGTAGTACACGCCTTTAATCCCAGCACTCAGGAGACAGAGGCAATCGGATATCTGTGAGTTCAAGCCTGGCCTGGTCTACAAAGCAAGTTCTAGAAGAAACTCTGTCTCAAGAAGAAAAAAAAAAAAGAATTAAGATTCTGGGGCCAGTGAGATGGCCCAGCTTCTAAAGGTGTTCATTAGCATTCCTGAGCTTGAGCCCCAAAACCAGCATGATGGAAGAAGAGAACCAACTCCCGCAAGTTATCCTCTGCCTTCCACATACATGCTGTGCCACACATGTGCCCGTACACATACATGCAGGCATGCATACTTACACACATAATAAGTCAATAAATAAATATGTAAACATAAATAAATCAGAGTCCCACAGAACCAAGAACAATTATGCCTGGAGTATGAAATACCCACTTGCGCCCATGTGTCTGAACACTTGGTTCTGAACAGTTGGCACTGGTTTGGGGGGGCTGTGGAACCTTTAGGATAGTAGGCATGGCTGGAAGGAAGCAGCTGAGGAAAGCTCTCACAGGGTATAACTCGCCTCCCTCCAACCCAAATGCTCTCATCTTCTGACCTGCCAACATGGCAACAGGCTGTGTTCTAAACTCTCATTGCCGTAGAGGAAACCCTTCTCCTGCCACGCCTTCCTCCTGGCCTGACCTTCCTCCTGGCCTGCCCTTCTTCCTGGCTTGACCTTCCTCCTGGCTTGACCTTCCTCCCTTAAGTTGCCTCTGTCAAGCACTGTAACAGCAGTGAGAAAGATAGCCGGACAGAGGGGAAGAGAAATGTTTTTCACATATAATCAAAACTGAAACCCTTGCTGCCATCAGGAATCCTAAGGTCTCAGTGCAGCTGCTGCTTGAGCATAGGCTCAACGGGAGTCCCTGGGTGGTAGTTAATGCTTCCGTCACCAAATGGTGTTTGTTTGCTCGGGGTCCAAGCATTATTGTCCCCGTTGGAGGGTCGCACCACACATGAAGTAGGATGTGACTAATAAGGAATGTGACTTTACCGCAAGTCCAGACAGCTTCTGATAAATGTTTAAACAAAGGTCAGGAATGTTTTCCTTTGTGAGGAGAAAAATATGTGGTCTATGGTGTGGGTGGGAGGTGTGGAGCAGGGTGGATCTAAACATCAGTTTCCTGTCACTGTAATTTCTGAGTATTTCAGCAGCAGTCATGTTTGATGTCCACCCCTTTCCCGGCTTTCGGCCATAGCTGGGTATAAGCCAGAAGAGGGACACATCTGTGACACATGGGTAGTTCCGACGTGATGACCAGCAAGTTTAACCTTGACGACATTGAAGACCGTTTTCCACCCTGTAGCCGAGAATGTTCTAGAATGTATCCACCAAGGCCCACTTTTAAACATTCCAATTAGGATCCTGACTTCCTGTGCTGACAAAAGGGGGAAGCTCTGTAGAGGAAGCGGGTGTTGACTCCTGGGAGAGAAATAGTAAAATGGACCATATGGCATCTCTTGGCATTCTGAACCCACCCGGTAGATTTCAGAAGTGCCAAACAAGGGCATGACAAGGGCTGAGGGTAGGGTGTTGCCGCTGCCACCCCCTTGACAGGGAAGGGATGCAGCACATAGCTCTAAAATGAAAAGCATGTTATTGGTGGTGCCTATCCACTCCTGTCTTTCAGTACTTTTCCTTACCATCAGCTTCCTGGTCCAGTGTGTTGTAGGGAAGGGGTGTGGGTAAGACTGGAGCTGTCCCTGAGTCAGTTATAAACAGAATATGAAAAGAAAGTTTCACAGAGGAAGCTCCTTCTAAACGGCCATGCAGGGGTGGGGCTGGGAGATAAGTTTTGCTGTAAACTTTAGTATATGGTGTCTTCTGGGGTTTCAGCCATCACCCATTTTCCAGAGTGCACAAGGCTAGAGCGGGTAGGATGCTGAAGATAGTGGAGAAATGATTTCATCTTATCTCCATCCTTATATTCCCATGCCCATACATGCATCTCTCGGTCTTCTGTCACCATAGCAAACACCTGTGGTAACTCAGAAGCAGAAATGAGCATTTTCATTCATAGTTTGGGTGGTTTCCATTCATGATTCGTTGGCTTTGATACTTGGAGGCCTGTGGTGAGGCCTTGTGGCAAGGAACACAAAGTAGAGAAAAAACTGCTTACCTCATGACTAGGATGCCGGGGTTGGAAAGGGGGGAGTATAAAAACTGAGAGCTAAAGGGATAGATGGCTCAGTGGTTAAGAGGGTCTTTCTGCTCTCACAAAGGGCCCGGGTGTGGGGTAGCTCATAACGCTCTATGACTCAAGTCTTAGAGGGGGAATCTGATGCTTTCTTCTGCTGCAAAGGTTTCTGCACACACATGGTAAACATAAACTCATGCAAGCACGCACATATTATATATTATATATATGTGTGTGTGTGTGTATATATATATTTAGAAAAAGAAAAGGCAAACCGGGCGTAATGGAGCACATCTGTAATCTCAGCATTCAGGAGGCAGAGGCAGGCAGATCTCTGTTAGTTTGAGGCCAGTCTGGTTTACAAACTGAGTCCAGGGCAGCCAGGGCTACACAGAGAAACCCTGTGTCAACTGGATTGCAGTACACCCTTAACAGACACGCCCATTGGCCCAAAGGCTTCCAACTAAGCTCCACCTTTTAAGGGTTCCACAGCCTCCAATGGAAACATAAACTGGGACCATACATTTAATGCATGGGCCTTGAAGGGGCCCCTCGATAACTAACTGTAGCAGCATGTCTCGCTTTTGCTGCTGAAATGCAGTACATTCTGAAAATGTGGTCTTCGGAAACCCATCCCTGAAAGGCCGCCCCCTTTTCCCATGGTACAGAGGAAAAAAATGATTTGATGATTCTTTTGTTCTTGCGCCCACCAAGCCATTGGTCAATTATGAGGGGTTGGAAAAGCCATGTCAAAGGGCCACTACTCAGAAAACTCTGGAGCTCATGGTAAGATGCGAGCTCCAGAGTCAAAGCCATTGTGGAAGCCTGGCCCCGGGGCTGAAGATCTGTGAGTCTCTGACAGTTACAGAGCCCTTGTCTGTAAACACACCCCATTAGGTTCTTGTGAGGATCAGCAGAGATGTTGTGTGCGGAAAGCGTGGACTTCGCTTGCCACAACGTAAGTGTCTTGTTGATAGGGGCCATGGTACTCATGGCAGTGGTCATTTTTAACTGTTCATGGTTACTATTGATGAGGAAAATAGAATCGGTGTCACAAAAACGGCACTGTCAGAGGTCAGCAGCTGGGGCCCTGCGGGACAGACGACAGCTGGAAAGACACCACATAGAACTTAGTCAGGTAGCTGTCTTCCCGTTCACTCTGTTTTGCTTTTTGTTTTTATATTTCCTTAGCAGAGAAATCGGGGAAGGCCCCTTCTCTTTGCATGCATTTTCTGTTGTGCTGCTGAAGACTGGGGGTTCGGTACAGAATTCACCCACTGCCTGTCCCAGTGCTTGCACGACCTTCACGATGCCACAGCATTTACTCTGTCAATTATTTGACTTTCTGAAGTGCGCCTGCCCTGAAGAACCCTCCGCTGCTGAGGAGGGCTGTGTTAATGTGTAACACAGAGATAAGCAAAGCTCTGCTCTCTTTATTACCCCCTTTTTTCTCCCGTGCCTGTTCAGATGGAGAGCTGAAAACGGTTCTATTTGCATCTCATCAAGCTGTGTTGAAAGGCGGAGGAGAAAGGGTTTTTGCTAATGAAGAACATGGAAAGTTTTAGCAACACAAACCACAGTGAATCACCTGCAATTTGTTTTGCCTTTTTTTGTTTGTTTGTTTGTTTTGGGTTTTTTGTTTTTTTGTTTAAGAAATCACAAAACAGTGCCAACCTGCTTAGCGAGGGGATGGTATTGAACAAGCAGCAAAAAGGAGCTGAATAGCTGTGTGTTGTTTTTTGTAGATATAAGAAATGCACCTCACTTTAACAGGCCTCAAGGTCAGGGTTTGTTTTGTTTTGTTTTGTTTTGTTTTGTTTTGTTTTGTCCTCCACCTAAATGGAAGGCATTAATCAACAACCCACGTTCAGGATGCACTCGCAAAAATGAGCATCTGCCGTAGAAAGCATTGAGTTGGTCACAAGCGTCCGTGACCCCATGGGCAGAAGCCAGCTCTGCATTATCTGGTAGGTTCTCAGGTCAGTGGGGGTAGATGGCGGAACTGGTCCTCTGAGCAAAGTGACTGGAACTTTCCGTTGCTGGGGGAAACTCCCAGCTATCATCAAGTGCATTTCTGAAATGCCTGACCGGGTCGCGGGGGGTGGAGGGGGGGGATGCAGGCTGTGGGTCAGCCAGCAGCCCTCCCTGGACAAGGTCAGCGTTAAACAGCAAAGCACAAAGGAACATGGTACAGTTGCCTTAAAAGAGACGAAACGCGCACTTACATCACTGGCTCATCAGTGGTACCTGGTGAAAGGTGAGGAAGAGATATTAATAATTCAGGATGAAGCTCGTGGAGTTCTTAGAATTTAGAACTGGGGGAAGTGTGCTGAAGACTGAGGAGAGGAGATGGATCTTCTACGACTTTTCTGTCAGCCACAGGCTGTCTATTTGTGTGTTGGTTAAAGTGTTGGGGCAGGGATTTTGATGATCTAGGAAGTATTTCAGCACCGTGGTTAGGAGCCTGGCTTCCGGGAGCCCATGGCCTAGCCTTAGCTTGCATCACTGTTGCTGTTCTTACTGTTCAAACAGGATCTCATAAATCCCAGGCTGGCTTTGAACTCACGATGTAGCCAAAGATAATCTTGAATGTCCAAACCTCCTGTCTTTACCTGAGTGCTAGGATTCCGGATCTGCGCCCCCATCTCTTGGAACACAGCAGCTGTTCCCCCATTGCACTGAGGCCTAAAGCTTCTACAGAGAATTCACCTTCAGGCTCTCCCGCAGCGTTTGCATAGGAGCTGGGGCTCCAGAGTCAGTGTTACATCAGAACCTGACTTCCCAGGATGCACTCGCCTCGAAGAACCTCCACCGCAGAGAGAGGGCTGTTTGAATGTGGTCTGTGGCCTCGTAAAGCATTATTTAACCATGACTGTGCATCTTATTCTGCCTTGTTTCTGCTGCTTAAATCTAAAATGGCAAGGCTGGAAAAGTACCTGAATCTTGTTGACCTTAAACAAGTCATTTTCAGATATGAGTGAAAAAAACTGATCTTAAAATATTAAAAAAAAAAAAAACTCAGCCAGGCATGGTGGCACACACCTTTAATCCCAGCACTCGGGAGGCAGAGGCAGGTGGATCACTGTGAGTTCCAGGCCAACCTTGTCTACAAAGTGAGTCCAGGACAGCCAAGAGAAACCTGGTCTCGAAACCACACCCCCCCCAAAAAAAATTAAATAACTCCTCTTTGGTATCAACATACCATTGCCTGGATTCTTATTGAAATTGTGAATAAAATACTGGATCATGGTGTTTCCATATGAAGAAAGTAAAAAAAAACAACAACAGCAAAAAACAAAAAAACTCGAAGACTTTGCCCCTACCAGAGCATCTGCATTAAAGTTACTTGTGCTGTTGCTGTGGTCAGTTACCCAAGAGGATGTGACATAAGGGAGCAGAGGGGGTTTTGGCTACAGCTTTGAGTGGACAGAGTCCATTGTGGTGGGGAACACTGTGTGTGGAGGCAGATGTATAGGCCAGTTTGTCACACTGAAGCCAACAGGAAAGATAAAGCAGACAGGAAGTGGGGTGGGGCTGTAAAACTCAAGGCCTACCCATACGACCCATGTCTTCCACAGCGGCTTCATGCCCCTAGAGGCTCTACAGCCTTCCTAAACAGCAGCTCCAGCTGCTGAGACACAGCAGCCTCGTGTTAGGTGTATAAGGTTCTTCACAGATGTCTCCCTCAGGCTGCCTTGCCTCACAACAAGCCTGCATTGCGTTCTGTGTGCCTGGCATCAACCTCTAGCCCGACGTTTGCATTCTTTACCTCATGTTTTCGTTTGGTTTGAATTCTTGAGACAAGAGCTCCATGCATTTGTAGCCTATGCTGACGACCTTGAACTCCCCATTCTGCCTCGGTAAAGGGGTCAGACGCATGTGCAACCTTGATGAGTCCATTTTTTAAAATATTTTTATTTAATTTTAATTTATGTGCATTGGTGTGAGGGTGTCAGGTCTTGGAGTTACAGACAGTTGTGAGCTGCCATGTGGGTGCTGGGAATTGAACCCGGGACCTTTGGAAGAGCAGGCAGTGCTCTTAACCGCTGAGCCACCTCTCCAGACCGATGAGTCCGTTCTTAAGCTCTTACATAGGAGCTGCTGCTACAAGACCAGTCGGGTTAGTATAGACCAGACTGAGCCTATCTACGCTCCCAAGGATGAGGTGGCAGGATTCTTTGCTCAGTCTTGTTGATGTCAGGGAATGAAGGCAGAGCACTCGGGTGAGAGCCACGGAGAGAACTTCCAAAGCTCCTTCAGAGTAGTCCAGGCTCCTGTTTCTGTTTCAGCTAAGATGCCGTCTTGGTTACTTTTCTATTGCTGTTACAAAACACCGTGACCAAGGCAACCTCTAAGAACGTGTTTAATTCGGGGCTCCCTGTTTCAGGGGGTTAGAGTCCATGACCATCATGGTGGGGAGCATGGCAGCAGGCAGGCAGGCATGGCACTGGAGCAGTAGCTGAGAGCTCACATCTGGATCTACAAGCACAGAGCAGAGAGAGCTAACTAGAGCTGGCATGAGCTTTGGAAACCTCAAAGCCTGACTCCAACAAGGCCACACCTCCTAATCCCTCCCAAACGGTTCTACCATTGGAAGACCAAGCATTCAAACATGTGAGCCTATGGGGGACATTCTCATTTAAACCACCCCAGAAACCCTCACTTTATTTATATTAGTTTAGAGATCTGTGGGATACTAAAGAGTTATGTTCTCCAAAACTTCATATGCCCAAGCCCCCTTTTTTTAATGAAGACTTAGGGAGGTGATTAATTCATAAGGGTGCCGGCCTTTGGGGATGGGATTAATACCCTTATCAAGGCATATGGGGGTACAGCAGGAAGATGGCCATCCACAAAAGAGATCGAACTCTCACCAGCACCCAGCCGTTCCTTCTAAGTGACCTTGTACCTCTGAGCCTCCAGAACTCTGAGAGATTTTTTTTCTATGTGAGCCACCCAATTTACAGCAAAGCTGTCCAGGCTGAGAAAGGCAAGACCCTTGGCAGAAGACTTTTTTTCATGGTGTATTCTTAGACCATCAGGTTAGATGTCTGGAAATGGAATTCCATCTGTGGGAGAACACGCCCATTTAGAGCTTCTGCACACTGGGTCCACTGCAGAACAGGTAAGTGGGAAGAGCAGCAGTTAAAGTCAGCTGTGGAGATCCGAGAGCTCCTTATCACCACCATGTTGCTCTGTCATAACCGCCCTCTATATCAAATGTGAAAATCTCCTGGACTTTATTTTTTCCATTCCACCTAATATTCTTTGACTCCCGCAGCTGCCACACTGACCTCTTCTGTCCTTTAGAGGCGTTTGGTTGTTGTTGGGCTTTTTTTTCCCCCTTTCCTTTTTTGAGTGTATTTGCTTCACTGGAGCTTTGTGCTCTTTTTAAGGTTTTATGGTTACCCTGTAGAAAGCTCATTAGAAAAGCACGTTAACATGTTACTTGGCAACCAAGCATCTGACAGTGTTTTAGTTCATTAGTCTGGAACCCTTCCCCAAGCTCAGAGGAGCAGACATTCGTCTTTGGCTGGGGAAGCTTTGATGGTGTCTTCAGTGCTCAGGATTTACTTTAAAGCGCTTTAGGGGAGGAGAAGCAGGTAACCTAAACTTTGCAAAATAAACACAATGCTGATTGCGAAGCGTTGGGTACTATGATTCCGTGGCATCTTCTGCATCCTTTGAAGACACAGCTCATGTTAGCACACAGTCCGCCTCCTGTCCGGGGCAGGAGGTTAGTTAAGCAGCCTCGTAGCAGATCACAGACCACGTCCTGATGATGCTAATGAGGACGGACTCTTCAAAGCCATACGCATCTCGCTGTGGATAAATGGATTCAAGTCTTATCCACGGGCCTTTAATTTTCAACTTTGAATTTGCAAACTCTCAAATTCCTTCAATGCCAGGGTGTACAGAGAAGGCTCTGAATAGCAGGGTTGCTTATTTTTAAAGGAAGATGTGTGTAAGCAAAGCACCAGGCTTTGAAACTTGATTAGTCAAGCGTCCAGTCAGCATGGCGTTCCCCAGAGAACATTGTTTCTCGTTGCATTCCAATCAGACTTAATGTCTGTCATACAATACATGACTCTACTCTGAGGATGCCTACACTTGAGGTAGATAATGCTCTATTGTTTTAATAGGCATGATATCAAATTAAATATAATTAAAATTTTGAAGCATAGTTGTATTGGGGAGCTGGTAAGGGAGCTTTATTTGGTATCTCCTCCCCCAACTTGAAGCATGTTGTTGCTGTTTTTCTTTTAGTTGAAATATTTAAAAAGAAATAAGCTGCTGAAAATGAGTTTAAAGAGCTCAGAGCCTGGAGTGTGCAACACAGCTATAATTCCAGCACTTGGGAGACTGAAGCTGACAGAGCTGAGTTCAAAATGAGCCTGGTCTACCTAGTGAAATCTTCTCTGAATGAGAGGGTTGGGATGTGCTCGGTTGTTGTTTGAATAGTGTAAAAAGAACTTCTGCAGAGGGGGTGCTGGGCAAAAGTGACTTCAGCCCCGGCCGATGGGCTGGGGAGTGAACTTGAGTGTTCCGTGCCAGGAGGAGACCAGGCCTGGAGTCCGGTGAGGCTTGCCAGATGAGAAACAGAACCTAAGTGAGCTTTTCCACACTCTCAGAGAGAGCAGAGGAGAAGACCAAGGCCAGGGTGATTTAGTCCGCTTTCTGTTACTAACAGCACACTGCTACTAACCGTTAAGTTGTGAAGAAAACAGATCTGGTTTCATTCGTGTTTCTGGACCAAGATCAAGAGGCCTCATTTAACGATAACCTTCGTGCTGGCCAAGTCCCAAAGTGGCACTAGGTGTCTGTCACATGGAGAGAGATGTGAGCCACCGGAGATCTAGCCAGGCTGGCTTTTATAGCTGGCCCACTCAAAATAACCTATTAACCCACTAATCCACAAGGCACGAATGGATCGGTCCACTCATGAGGGCAAAACTCAAATTGCTTCATAAAGTCCCGCCCTCTCTCACTTAGTAACTCAAAATGGGGATTACATTTCAAAATGATTCCTGGGGAGAATGTACCAAATTTAAATGAAGCAGATGGAAAAATAATAAACTGTTTTTTCTGTGGACAGGGGTGTGGTTTACAAAGAGATAAACAGGACAATAATAAAGAAGAAAAAGCAATTCCAGGCTAACCTTCACAAACAAGGTTTTGACAACTACTGTGGCTCTCTGAAACCCACTGTGGAGTGACCAGAGCCAGCCCTTCTACTGAGTTGAACACAGAGATAGTAGTCCAGGAACATAACGGCTCAGCATGTGGGTTTGAGAACCCCCACCCACACAGTGACCACTGGGGAGACATGAAAAGTCTAGCTTCTCCTGAATGTGGTACAGTGGGCCAGTGTTGGGGGGCCAGGGCTACTTAATCTAAGCCCAAGTGATCAAGAAAACTTTCATTAGCACAGACGGTGCAACAAAGCAAGCTAGGAATGAGTGCTCCACTTGACAGCCCAGCCTGTCTCCTCACACATATAGGATGCTCCTGACGGATGAACCAATCTCCATGACAGCAAGGAATAAAGTGTCGGGTGAGGATCAGCTTCCCAAAGGCCACAGCAGAAAGAATAATAAACACCAAGTTAGTACACAACCCAAATATGGCAAAGAAGTGTATCAAAGATGGTACTCGTAATCAGACCTGGAGGAATGGCTGTCACTTTGGGCCAAAACTGTCCTGCTATTCCTTAAACTGACATAACACTCTTCCTCTGCCAGATGTAAGCTTTGCACCACCACAGGCACATGGGGACCTCCCTAACCTGGGGGGTGCGGTGTGTTCAGAGCAGAAGTCCTAGCAAGTGGTGTACAATGAGCCCACGTGGGAGAATCCATCTTCGGGGAACTGGCCCCTTTGGTAGCTTTCTTAAAATGGAAGTGTGTGTCCTCAACACTTCTTCTCAAGACTGACAACTGTCAAGATGAATCTTCACCCCTCCTGCTGGGGCTTAGCCCAAGGACCTCATGCACTCCAGCAAGCACTTTACCGCTATGCTACACCCCCAGCCACAGTCCTAACCAGATGGAAAAATAACCTGGTGGTCCCCCGAGTCCAGTGCTCATCACCGGTGCCCCCAGTTAGTGAGCTGACTTAGACATTATAAACAGAAAACAGAGGCTTTCTTACTTAAGCTCTTGGCTTTATAGTTTACATGTTTGACTTGAAAACCATGATGATTCAAGGCTGCCTGGGAATGTCCCAGCACTGTAAATGCGGCCTGGGGCACCCATCTCATCTAGCCAGAGGAAAATGTAGAGGACTGATTTGGAACACACTTCTCCTACAACTTAATATTTTTTAATGGTTTGTACTTATTTCTGTCCCCCCAAAGAGATTTGCTAAATGTGCTCTTCAGCAGGAAAATGTGCTTTCTCGGTTGTTAGCCGGAATGGAAATGCACAGATAAACAGAATCTGTTATGTTAATAGACAATCTGACTTCTTTTTTGGGGGGGAGGGGGGGTTAGGTGGCTGAGGGGAGGCAGTGGTAGGAAATGTTTCATCAAATGTAGCATGAGTCCTTTTTTCATTTTTAGTTTTTAGTTTTAGTTAGGCCAGCCTCTATGAAACCCTTCTGGGTGTCTCTCTTCTTCTGTCGTATGTACATATGTGTGTGTGTGTGTGTGTGTATATATATGTGTGTGTGTGTGTGTGTATGTGTGTGTGTGTGTTTGTGTGTGTGTGGGTGTATACATACACACATGCATATATACACACATATATATACACACATGTGCATGCACACACACACACATATATATTCATGCACACACACACAGATACTAGGGATTGATGGGGGATGCACTCCTCTATTGCTAGCCGCCTTAGCCACCCTTAGAGCAGGGTCCTTTACTAAGCCTGCCGCTCCCTGACTGACAAAGCTGCCTGGCTAGTGACCCCCAGGTTTGTTTTGTCTCTGCCTCTGCGGCCCTGGGGTTACAGACACACAGCTCCCACACCCAGACTTTTGTGTGGGTCCTTATGTCTGTACACCAGGCGCTTCCCTCACTCTCCCCAGAACTACTCCGTCGAAAAGACATTATACAAAGAGTCCAGTCAGCATTTTGAGAGATAACGTGCCACACTGTTGTAAAATGTTCTAAAATCCCCATAGAAAAGCTGCTGTGAGCTGGTGTCAGAGTACTCCTGCTAAGGGTCATCCTGTGTGCTTTGTTGTGAGGGACTAGAAACAGTGTGGGAACTAGAGAAATCTCAGCACAGATCTCCCTCAGCACCCAGGGGGGCTGGAATACAATGTCTGAGATGCCCAGAGCCCTTTTATGAAACGGTAGTATCTATTGACAACTGTACTTCGCGTCATCTGTAGTTTACTTGCCCAGCCATACCATCTGGTTTTGGAAACAGCGGTCCAAAGCCAACAAGTGTGAGAGTCAGACGCAAGATCATTGCAAGCTCAAGGACCCCGGTATACATTATCTAATTGCAGGCCAGTCAGAGCTGTATAGAAAGACCTTGTTTCAAACAAAAATCAAAGGAGCCTGTACACAGTCAGACACATTACTGCGTAACAGATCAATCCCACTATTCTTTAAAGTATAAATACAAGACTAATAAAACAAAATGCCTCTGGCATTTCTATGGGCTATCTAATGTTATGGATGCCCAAGGTAAAGGCTTATGCTTTGAGGGTCCTGGGCAATATGTTTCGGTTCCTTTTAATATAATGAGTCACATAACCCAGGGCATTGTGGGATGGAAAGTACAAACATGTTAAGAACGTCCTTGAAGCCGGGCATGGTGGTGCACGCCTGTAATCCCAGCAGTTGCGGAGGCAGAGGCAAGTGGATCGCTGTGAGTTCGAGGCCAGCCTGGTCTACAAAGCAAGTCCAGGACAGCCAAGGCTACACAGAGAAACCCTGTCTCAAAACAAACAACAACAAAAATCCTTGAAATATCTATTACTATCAGTGCACACATCTCCTAGGAGCCAGGTTATAAGGGTTCCAAAGTGCTAGCTGCCCATCTGTGGGGACCTAGTGTTAATGTGTGATGTGAACATTCTGCTTTTGTGTTGCTCTTGGCTTTATGGTAAGCCTTGGGGGCGAGGGACTTTATGATCAAAAAACAAATAGAACATTCTCATCCTCCTCAAAGAGATTACAGTGATTAAGGGAGACCTCCAGCAGTGGTAGGGAAAGTTCAAAGATATATTAGTTATTTACTACTATATAATAAATTAGATCAAAATTTAGAAGCCTAAAACAACAATAAATATTCATTATCTCAGACCTTTCCTCCCCGTGGGCCTAAACTTTGGGATAGCCGGACTTCATGGTACTGACTGTGGTTGTCTGATGAGTTAGTCACAATGTCAGCCAGGGAGCTAGAGAGACGGCTGAGCCAGTGCAATACCTGCCACTCAACCTGAGTTCAGATCCACAGTGTCCTCCTTAAACTACCCAGAGCAGCCAGGATCTGTAAACGCAGAGCCAGGGGGTGGGAGAAGAGGCAAGAACACTAAAGCTCACTGGCCAGTCGGTCTAGCCTTTTGGAGAACTCAACCACAGAATGCAATGGGATGCCATGAGGGAACATGCACATCTGGCATCCACACATGTGTATACTTGCACCTTCACATGTATGTGTACCACGCACACAGTGTGGTGGGGTGGGGGGTGGGGGGAGAGTGCATCCAGGACTTCAGTCTGTGTTGTGGCTCACTGGCATGGGTTGTCATGAGTTCTTAGTTCCTTGTCAGATGGACTTCTTATTTGCCATGCCTAAGCGTTAGGGCCTTTGGGTCACAGGATGGCAGCCTTCTCCTCCCCAGATCATGAGATCCCAAACAAAGCCAAAAAGAAAGCTGTGGTACCGTTTATGACCTAGTCTCGGATGTCACACATCATCACCCCCACACCTTCTGTTCAGGTGAGTCACTAGGCTAGGTCCCCACATTCAAGGGGAACAGCCATAGATCCTATCTAAAAAGGGACTCAGTTAGTGGGATGGAAAACCAGCATGACAGAAGGAGTGAATGAGACTTGGATCAGATGCTGAGGAAGAGAGTATCAACACAAACTCACATCTGTGCTCAATGTGGGCACTGAGGGGACTACAGCAGGAAGCCAGGGTAACAACTTTCTAATACTGAGGGCCATTAGCCAAGACTGTGGAAAGAGAAAGCAAGAAGGGATTTAACATAGACTCTTCTGAGTTTTCACGCACAAAAGAAATTGAAATAAGTACGTCAGAAAAATGTGAGCAGTGTTGCGTTCATCAGAGGTCTATCACAAAAGCCAAATTGTGGGACCAGTCTCAGTTCCCATCAACAGCTGGATGAGAAAACAAAACAAAACTGATACATGTGCACAGTGGAATAGAATCCAGGCTTTAAAGAGAAGGAAAATTTCTTATTTTTAACAACATGTATAGAGTTCTAGGCCACCATGGTAAGTGGAAAAAGCCAGGCACAGAAATTTATGGCATCTTCTCAGTTCCAAGTGGGATCCAAAGCAATCAAAATGAAAGGCGCAGAGTGAAAACAATAGTGGAACTGGTGGCTGGGTGGGGGCGCCCTGGAGTGGGGTGGTGCTACCGCCCCCCCTCCTCCCAGGGCACAGAAGCTCAATTAAACAGGAGTGATTTGTTTCAGGATATTGTGTAACATAGTGCATATAGTAAATAAATAATAGTGTATTGGACACTTCATCATTGGGAAGAGACTAAACTTCAAATGTCCTCACCGCAATATAGTCATATATGTGCATATATGTGTATATATGAATGATAAGAATTTGAGGTGAGGGGACTGGACAGTGGCTCAGCTGTTAAGAGCACTGGCTGCTCTTCCCAGAGGACCAGGGTTCAATTCCCAGCACCCACACGGTGGCTCACAACCATCTGTAACTCCACTTACAGGGGATCTGGCACTGTCTTCTGGCACACACATGGTGCACAGATGTACATCAGGCAAAAATATATATAAGATAAAAATGAATAAACCTTTAAAAAAAAAAAAGAATTTGAGGTGATAGACGTGGTTATTGGTTTGGCCTGGTTTTATTCATAAATTATGATATCACATTTATCCCATAAGTGCATACGGCTGTAATTTGTCAAATTGTGGTTAAAGCACGCACACACAGGAAGGAAGGAAATCGTTGAAAGATATGTCAGAGAGTTCCTGCAGCCAGGAGGTGGCCAGAGGGGAGTGTCGTTGAAGGAGCGGCTTTGACCTGGGAATGAAAGCCGAGGCTCTAAGCTAATAGTGACCTAATACTCCTTTGACAGGATTCTAACATGATGGTATTACTAGAAGGTGGTGAAAATAAATGGGGGTTTTGGAGGAAATAGCTTAATGAGATGATGTCTTCCCCCTTTGTGTCCTCTTCTCCACTTGCTGTTCACTGAGAAGCCTCCATCATCGGATGATCCTGTTGTCATGGTGATCTTCCTGCAGCCTTGGGGGTCAAGCAAACACAGGCTGCCTAATGAGCCAAAATAAACCCTGCCTCCCTTAAGTAGTCCCTTCCAGTACTTTCGCTCTCAGAGAAGAGGAAGGTAGCAGTATTTTCTCCAGAGCCCTTTTCCCAAGCCAAACTCTTGTTTGCTTCCTCAGCCGCCCTTCTAACCTCCGTAGACAGAGTTGATTTGTCTTGCTGGGTGAGCCATGTCCTTGAACTCATCGCTTGTGTTCCAACTCTCTTGCCAGAGAACACAGGAAGATATATTTTTGCTTAATATGTATTTTGGAAAGATTTTTTTTCCTTTGTTTTTCTGTCTCGGATATATGTGGGCAAGCCAGCACCTGGGAATGAGACTGTGACAAGCCTGCAAGCGTGGGCTGGGGTCACTTGAGTTTTCTGCCCAGTACTGTTTATGATGTTCCTGAATTCCAGAGCAGGCTGCACTTTTCCAACTCCAAATCCAGGAGAATGGGGGGAATTGCTTGCCCAGACCCGAAGTTATCTTATTTGTCCATGTCTCATTCATGCAAACTGGAATTGTTCCCAAGACGGATCTGTCAGCTGACCATCTGCCTAGGAATGTCTGCAACTGGGCATGCTTTGCGGCTTTCCCCAGCATGTCTCTGCTCTCCCACGCCTGTGCTGTGTAGCTGGTGGCCCCTAAGTAAAGATAGATGAAGTTCCTGTGGTGTTGTAAACCAGATCCAGGAGATGACTTCATTTCGCCCATTGTTTCCTCTTCTGCGTCATCTGCAGATGAGCTCAGGCAAATGTGTGAGCCTTGGGCCTCATCTGTAAAATGAAGGTTTAGGCAGGATTGAATTGAGATACCCACACCCTCACCCCAAGTAGAAAGTTCGTTGGCTTCATAGGATTTCTTTTTCAGATTGGTTTATTTCATGTACATGAGTGTTTCGCTCTAATGTATATCTGGGCACCGTGTGTGTCCCTGTTGCTGGCAGAGCTCAGAAGAGGTCATCAGATCCCTAGAACTGGAGTTGAGAATGGTTGTGAGCTTCCATATGGGTCGAACCCAGGTCCTCTGCAAGAACAAGTACTCTTAATCGATGACCTATCTCTCCAGGCCTGGCTTCATGGCAATTTAAAAACATAAAAACAAAGCTTAGTGTGTGGCTGAATGATAAAGTGTTTCACTTGCGTGCATGTAGCCCCAAGTTCAATCTTCGGCACTGTTAAAAACAAACAAACAACCAGGCATTGTGGTGCATTCCTTTAATCTCAGCAGTCGGAAGGCAGAGGCAGGTGGATCTCTGAGGCCAGCCTGGTTTACAGAGCAGGTTCCAGGACAGCCAAGGCTACAGAGAAACCTTGTCTTGAAAAACAAACAAACAAGAATGAAATTACGAACAGGGAAGTACTCCTTTTTCCCATGAGCAGAGAATCTCTGCTTTCTCTCGTACACCAGCACAGCCTGCTCCCTCAGAAAGCTTTTCCTGTGTCATGACATCCACGACGTTTTGGTGTTGGCAGGCCAAAAGTGGATAGGCTTCACCTAAAACTTGCCATCTTGTTATCATTGGTTTATAACTTGCCTTGCTAGTCATAACTCCTGCATTTATCTTTTCCACCACAGACTTACACTTCTGCACTTTATGAAGTCGACACTTAGGACTCTGTTCTGGTCTCCTAACACAAGGCCAACCAGTGACCTCCAAAGTCAAAAATCTTCCACATTGACTTCAGAAAGTAGTGTTAATTTCATGCATGGTCATGTATGCATGGTCTCTGCAAGCCACTCTGAGCCCTGGTTAGTTCCCTCTGCTGGTCTTCTTGTGGAGCTCCTGTCCCCTCCAGGTCCTTCTATCCTTCCTACCACTTTTCCAGAAGACTCCCTACACTTTGCCCAGTGTTTGGCTGTGAGTCTCAACATGTTTTGATCTGCTGCTGGGTGGAACCTCCCATCTGTAAGCATAGCTGAGTATCACTAAAGAGTGTCAGGGGTTGGCTCTCTCTTGTGGGGTGGGTCTCAGGTTGGGCCAGGCATTGGTTGGACATTCCCTCAGTCTCTGCTCTATCTTTATGCCTGCACATCTTATAGGCAAGGTAAATTTTAGGTCGAAGTTTTTGTGGGTGGGTTGGAGCTCTGCTCCCTCTACTAGGAGTCCTGTTTAGTTAGAGGGTATCCTCTTTAGTCTCCATAACCCCTGCTACTAGGAGTCTCAGCTAGAGTCACCTCCATTCCTCCCAGAAACCTACCCTGTCTTAGGTACCCAGCTTGTCACAGAGATGCCCCCCACCTACAGTTTCTCTTCTCTCAGCAGTTACTCTGATCAGGGTTGGTGGGGAGGCTCCCCTTTTTTGAGGAGAAGGGGAGGAGGATAGGGGGAAGAGAAAGAGAGGGTGGGACTGGGAAGAGAGGAAGGAGGGGAAAGTAAAAAGAATAAATACATAAACAAATAAAATTTTAAAAAGAAGAAATTAAAAGGAGAAAAAAAAACTTGTGCACCCTGGAATAAAGGGCCATGTACATACATAAGCTGTCACACACACAGGAACTTGAGCTGTTTTACCAATAAAGACATGCATAAGCTATTTCACTGGAGAGAGAGACAGACAGACAGAAAGAGAGAGAGACACACAGAGAGACAGAGAGCGAGAGAAGAGACAGACAGAGAGAGAGAGAGAGAAGCATTCTGCTATAGAGAAAGTCTTTAGCTCTTGTCTCCCGAATTGTATCTAAATTTTTAAAATGAGATTGCTACTTTCCTAAAACACATTTATTAACAGATGACCTCTGTTACTATAAGCATAAAAACACAGATTCAGCAACTCTAGCCATTTCAAGGCTGTCCTTGGGAGCTGACTCAGGAGCCCAGGCAGGGCAAGCCCAAACACTCACAGATTGTACCTACAAACAGCTGAGGACTAGTACATACGTAAGTCACAATTAATCAAAATCCCTGCACTTGAGCCTTTCCAAATGCTAAAACATGCCTGCGTAGGAACTGTAGACTAGCATGGTAGCACCTAGCTGGTTTGTATAATCAGGAGCCCTACACAGTCATTTTTAATAAGTGACAGCAAGGAAAAGCTGCCTCTTGGAGTGACTTCTGAACTTTTACTATTTAAACCATCATATGAAAATAGTAAGCTGGGTATGTGTTCTGGCAGAAACTTCATTTCTGTGGCTCGGGAGTTTGTTGATCATCCATCCCTTCCATGCCAGGCACTGAGCCTCAGGGGGAAAAAAAAACTATAGAGAATAAATCATCTCCCCTACTGGCACTGAGTCTCCAGTCTAGTGGGTTAAGCACACTGCGCAAAGCCTTCACTAAGGATGAATGTGGAGGGGAGGAAGAAGAAACCAAGCCCCATCCCCGACCCCCATTCCGAACAAAGTTGGTGTGGGAAACTCAAGGAGTGGAGGGGGAGAAAGATTTTGGTGTCAAACTGAAAGGACGCGTAGGAATTAATTTGGGGGAAATGGAGAGAATGTTCTAGAAACAGACTGGAATGTGCAGAATTCAGGGGCCAGGAAGAGCAAGACACAAGAAACCACAGGAAGTTCACTGTGGTTGAGCTCAGAGTTGAGGAGGGGGGATGACAATAAAGAAGGGCCCAGAGGATCCTTAGGGCCAGATCTGATTTGTCCTGCACTTTGTCGTTTAGTAAAGTTCAATAGGACAGACCCTTCTCCTTTTTTAGTGGTCGTTAGAGGTGACAGTGTAAACCTAGCGCATGTATAATGTCCCTAACATGAGATATTGATGGGCTCCACCAAGGAGGGCTTGCTAGGTTGAGCGTTCACACTGTTTTCACAGGACTTCAGCAATAGGCAATAATTTCTATACCTATACCATCTCCTCCATGATTTGCAAGACAAAACAACAGGCGTGTTTGCAAATACTGACCCTTACGTTAAACATTAATTGAAAACACTTAAGACATTTCATTGAAGAAGAGCTGGGTTCCTCAGTTTGCCATTTTAAAGTTACGGGTAGGAAGCAAACCATTTGGTGGAGTTGTCATCTGCCCAGCGTGAGGGATAAGGAGGGTGTTTCTCAACTATTTGGAGTTTAGAATCCAAACTTCTTACCCTGACCCAGTCTGCTAGCACCCATGAAGTCATCTCGAGCCAAAGGGTAGATGATAAGCTATCACCATAGTTATGATTCTAGTAATTTTAGACCTTCTCCAAGATATGAATACATTTGTTTTCCTTTACATCTTGATAGGTTGTAGACACAACCCACCTCCTTGACCTAACACTGAAGCTCTGCCATCTAGTCTGGCCGTTTCCTTCCTCGAATACTTTGGCCCTCCAACCAAACCAGACTTGGCAGGACATCTTAGCTGTACTGGACCAAGCACCACGTGGCAAAGAGAAAAGTTTTGTTCGGGCTCAGAAAAGCCAGATACATATCCATTTACTGTCTCTGTGGCCACACAGAAGACACCCGACACATTGAAACTCAGTTTCTCTATCTATAAAAGAGCTTAATTAGCCCTCAAGATTGTTATGGAAATCAAGATGAAGTAGTGGATGTCTATAACTCATATCGAGTGTAAAACCCAATGCCAAAAAAAATAAAATATTACAGTCACCAACATCTTCGAACATTCTGGTCCCCTGCCTGGAATTTCCTTACCTATCTTCATCCACTATTTTAAACTTTTAGAACATTTATTTATTAGTAGTATGGAATGGGAGTGAGGAACACATATATTTTCAAAGCTCTTTTCCTATTGAATAAATCTGGTTCTCACGTACTCGATGAGAATATTTCTGTTTGTTTAGTTTTTGCTGTTTTGAGCCCAGGTTGTCCACCAATTCATGATCTTGCTTGCTTGGCCTCCTAGAGTTCTGTGATTATTAGCATGTGCCACCACACACAGCCAAATATGTTTACATCTACGGTAGAGGCAGCGACAGTCTATCTGTGTTACAGTTGTCTGTCTATTTGCCTGTCCACACTTCTTGGATTATAATCCTAGGTAGGAAGCACAATGCCTCCGTCTTCCTACCCTTCACGTCAGCCAGCACTTAGTTCATGGCACACCTTTGTGAATTCCTCCCTTCCTGCTTGTCCTTGCCTGTCTAAGACCATACAGTGCGGAAATTTGATTTACTTGAAGTGCTAACCAGCCTTTTCGTTGGCTGTGACAAATACCTGAAAGACACAGTTTTAAAGGAGGAAAGACTTGTTTGGGCTCATGTTTCTGGGCCACATCATACAGCAAGGACATGATAGAACAAATGGATTCACCAGATGGTGGCCAGGAAGCACCCTATGTCTTTTGTCCTTTGGTGGGCGTTCTCTGAGATTCTTCTAGTTTCCTTAGAGGACTTAGCATTTCTTCTCTCACATTCCTTAGGAAGGAGCCAGAGGTTAAAAATATATTTCAAAGGCACATCACCTTCAACCAGGTCCCACTTTCTAGCATCTCCTCCTTCTCCCAATAGAGCAGCGCCAACCAGGGACCTTCACCCATGAACCTGGGCACAGCCATCCCCAAACCATAGCACATGGCATTCCATCAACTGTTACATCGTTTCCCACAGGTCTCTTCCTCCCTCCCTCCCTCCTTCCCTCTCTTTCCCTGTCTCCATCCCTCACTCCCTGTGTTATCTGTCTCTCTTTCCATCTCTCTTTCATCCTGTCTCTCTGTCTCTCTGTCTCTTTGTCTCTCTCTCTGTCTCTGTGTGTGTGTGTGTGTGTGCATGTGTGTATGTGTGTGTGTGTGAGTGTGTGTCTGTCTGCCTGTATGTATGTATGTATGTATGTATGTATGTATGTATGTATGTCTCTGTCCCTATCTCCAGGATTTACTCTGTAACCCTGGCTGCTCTGAGACTTGCTACATGTACCAGGCTGGCCTTGACTTCCGAGATCCACCTGCAGATGAAGCTTGTGATCAATGTGACCTTGATGCTTGAAGCTGCCCAGCTTAACTGAACTCAGGGATCCGTGCATTGTCATTGCACCCCAGATTCCTAAAAGGGTCACGTAGTTTCCTGAAGAGATTCCCTGAGAATGTAGCCAAGAGACGTGAAGCTACAACTTCAAGACTTTGGAGACCACTTGAATCCCTGTGCTTATAAAGCAGTCTCTTCTTTATCTGTGTGGCTGTTCTAAAAGAGAGACCTGTGAAATCCCACCTGTCTAATGAGGAAACGATTTTACTTAAACCAACGCCACAAGGATAGAGATGGTATTCGCTCCATAAAGAGAACCCTCTGGAAAAGGGCTGGCTCCATGAGGGACCCAGGCACACCTGACCTTTGGTGCTTTGCATTCAGTTCCCCTCAATCCTTCTAAAAGTACTGCATCCACCTAGGCCTGGTGCTGCAGGCCTGTAATCCCACACACTCTGGAGGCTGAGGCAGGAAGATTGCAGGTTCAAGTCCAGCCTGGGCTACAGACTAAACTCAAGGCACTCAGAAAAAAAAAAAAAAAACTGTTTTCTAGTTATGACAAGCCACATAGGGAGATCACAGTGACACCCAAAGCAAACATACAGCAGCGTAGTTCAGACGAGACGCACCCAAGGCCTACACAAGAAGGGTTGGCCACAAAGAGAAGCAAGACCTCTGTCCCAGGCTAAGCCTTGGGAACAATAGTAGACAATGCAGAACATGGAAGAAGAAAAGCTAAATCCTACTAGGAAACTGGGAGAAAATCCGAGAACACTTCAGCAAAGAATAGAAAACAGAGGGTGTGACTTGGGGGCAAATAGCTGAGAGCTTGCGGTTTTTGTGGGCATCGCAGAACGACACAGAAAATAGCCAGAGGGCACAGGCTGGGATGGAAAAGCACTGAGAACAGGGAGAGCTCAGTTATGCACGGCTGATTCATGTCTGGGATTGTCTGCCAAGCAGTTGTAAGCATGGAAGTTCTAGCTGAGAAGGAGATTGGTGCCTGGCGGGTAAAACATCAGCCAGTTTAGCAGGGGCCGCAAACCGCTGTGCCTCCGGAAGCCTGATCCCTCTTGGCACCACACCTCGGTCCTCTCAAAGCCAGAAGGTACCCTAACAGGCCACCTGACAAGGAGGGAGCAAAGCGGCGTGGGAGGGGTTGGGGAGCAGGGGGTGGGGTGGGGGTGGGATACCAGGAGCGATGCCCACGGGCTCACAGGGAGAAGCCCCATCTAGACCCAGACTCTAGAGCAGAAGGTCAAGAGGGCAGGAATGGGGCAGGGTGGGATAGCCAGTGAACCAGTGCTTCCAACTCACAGAAATGAAAAATGGCCAATAATAAGGAGAACGGCTCAGACTCAGAAAGATCAGCGAACTCGCTGCTTCTAACAAACAGTGCCTGGACAGGTTAAGTAGACAGAACCCGCTGTCAAGTCTCCGTACCCTTCACCCAGAGCCAGCTCACTGGGCTGTCCCCATGCACCTTCAACACTTGGACCTCTGAGTGGGACTTGCTTCTCAGTCCCAGCAGCAGCCCCCACTGTTCTTTCTCCTACCCTGTCTTTCCCCTGTCCCTTCCAGCTCCCCACCTGTCTTCTGCTCTCACTACTTCCTGCCTTGCAGCACTCAACTGAAACTTCCCAGGGCCAAACCCCACAGCAGAATGGGGCATGTGGCCCAACCATGCGTGTTTTCCAGGTACTAGGAAGAGAGTCTAATGCACAACTGAATTAGCAACCGCTGAAGAGGAGATAGACATGTTTTTGTGTTGATCCCAAGTATAGGATGAGGAGCAGAGTAGTGAGAGAGCGGGATGTTTATCCTCTTAGAAATTCAACCACTTCCCCGGGGGAGCTTGGATGTTGCCAGCTGAAAAAATCCTAGTAGAGACTCTGAGAGAGAGAGAGAGAGAGAGAGAGAGAGAGAGAGAGAGAGAGAGAGAGAGAGAGAGAGAGAGAATGTATGTGTGTGTGTGTGTGTATACACACACACATATACACACACACACATGCCCAAAACAAATTTGACGCGCCTAGAGAGAACTGCTCCAGGGAAGGCTTCAAGGCTTTGGGCTCCCGCTAAGGCTCTGGGCCTCAGCTGCTGTTCTAGGTTCCAGCAGCAACCCTGGTTGAATTGTGGGGTTGCTGAGGGCCTGCTGAGTATGACAGGAGAACAGTTCCGAGGAGCCGATCTCCTTAAAGTTTCATTATTGTGTTCTTTAATCTCCTTTTCCTATTGTTTGTATTAGTCAGGTTGTAAGTGTGATGCACTTTACTAATGAGTTCATAATAAAGTATAATTGTTAAAGAAATTGAGCCTACAAACCACTGGTTAAGATCCTGTGGGCCCATACTTACATGGCTGGAACCTCCCCCAGCTGGCCCAGCCCATCCAGAGGCTGAACTCTGGAAACAGATTCTACTGCACAGCAAATTTTTATCATCGGGAACCAAGGGGTTCCTAAAATATGAGTCTCCCTCATGGTTGATCCAGTCCCTGGGATGCCAAGGAACTTTATCCTCTACTGATGGCCCATTGTTCTCAGCTCCTGTGACCCTGCTGTTGCTAAAAGAGCAACATACATATTTCTCCCCAGAGAGGAGGGTTCAAGGACATGTATTTGTACCCAGCCTGCAGCCCTTACTGGTCAGTGCAGAGCCTCTTCTGAAATGGGCAAGCCCCCAGATCACAGAGCCATCCCACTCGGGTACCAGAGGACTCCAGGATGCCTAAGGATGGGGGAGGGGGGCTGATATTGACTCATAGATGCGGAGTTTTGGGAGCTCTCCAGGCTTCTAGAAATCCAAGAGTCGGGAAGTGTCTGCGTGGCTTGGCTCTTGGTACTTCCGTCCTGTGGAAACCTCCCCTAGGCAGTCCTGTGCTTGCAGAATAGGAAAAAGTGATCATATATCGGAACACCTTGGGTTTATGGTCAGCCATTCGTCCAGGCAGGCCTAAGGAACTAGGGAGTCTTCCTCCTCAAACAGGCACACTCTGTAAAGTCAGCTCTTCCATCTGCCTACACCGAATAAAACCCAGCCTAACTGAACGTGTATGGACATGAGTCGGTCACGTGTTAGGGTGGTAGTTAAGGGCTACGGCTTGATGGGTCTGTGCTGAATAAATTAGCTCAGCACTTGGCTTGGCTGCAGCCCAGGCCTGTCGGAGCCCGTACCTTGCTCACCTGGACATTCCTTGTTTGACTTAATGCAAGGTCCCTCCAAGGAGGATCCCAGATCACATGTGACAGAATCATCCATGAGAGGGGCTCAGACCCTTCTAGAACATTCTGGAGTAGGCTTGGGGGCGTGGGGACAAACTCTGAATTCAGGCTCTTTGTCAGTACCCCACTTGTACTTATGGTAGATAGACCCACAAAAGAAAAGGGAAGACAAAAGGAAAATCCCATCAGTGTGGTCTGTTCATAAGCAGCAAATCGCAAGAAGAAGCAATTTTTCTGTTCACATTTCCTGGTCTGTGCGAACCTTGGGAAGGGATTTGGAGCTATTATAAGATGCGTGGTCTGAAGAAAGACATCTGAATACTGTGTCTATCATAGAGAAAATAGGCTACACCACACTCAGGGAGTCCTCAACATCAAACACTGCAGCCAAAACAGGGTGTCTCCCCAACCAGGCAGTGTCATTACCAGGGTCTGGGTGTGCTGTCACCAGGCTTTGCTACATCGGATAAGTGGGCGCCAAAGGACCAGGCCTGCACATACAAGGCTGGGATGCTTCCATTTTTCTGTCTGATCTGGCCAGGGGATGACATTCCTCATGAGCTACAGCAGCTGTGGGGTTCCCCGTGTGGAGGGAGAATGAAAACTGAATCTCTTCCCTAGAAGGGAACCCACATGGCCTTCCCAGGCTAAAATGGAAACAGCACGGTGCTTGCCCTAGGGTGCTGCTTAAAACTCCAAATTCTTGGTCCTTTCTGATGCCTCCTCTCTCTGCCAGGTGATGCCTCAGACTCATTAAAAAAAAAAATCTAAACGTTGTGAGTCCAAATCCAGCAGAGCTGTGAGGGGGTGATGAGGGGTGCATGTGGGCAAGTTGCCGTGATAACCATGTATGCAACTGTCATGAAGACAGTTCATGGCTACTGAAAACATGTGTTTAACATGTCAGTGCGGTAAAGAATGCCACCAGCACCTCTTCAGTTCTGGGAATGGTGGCCTCCTCTAGCCTTTTAGGCCCCCAGCTTGTAACAGTTTTTCTTGTCCCCACTACCCAGTTACTAGGTCCCTCTGCAGGTTCTGCGGAGTAAGTCTTCATCTTCCTTTGCCCTCCAGACCCTTAGTCCTCAGAGTGTCCTCATCCTTCAAGGACCTCCATTATCACCCCTTGAAAGGCCACTTGAATCCTGTCACTCCTCATTCAGAGAAGCAAAGGATTGTCAGTGCTGAGATCATAAGCAACAGCTAATACTAATTCACTTAAAGTGCTCGCTCATGCACTCCTAGTGTTTTGCTTATGGTCTAAACTTGCTGAGCTGCCCCCAATCTATTTCTAGGGGTGGAGGGGAGCACTCCCACACACTTTTCCCACCAAGCAGTGTTTTGGCAGGGCCCCATCACTCGGAAGTATCGGTACCTTATTTATACTACAGTGTTAATGATTGCTAGGAGCTATTACTTAACCATATGAGTTGTCCTTAAACTGAAACTCTGAATTGCACAAGGTCTGTGCTGCTTAGGATCAAGCAATGTCTTCTCCTGCCGTTGCTGACCTCAGCTGACCCCCTTGAGATTGTGTGCGAGATTCCCATATCAGCTCCTGCGCCACCCCACTTCTGGAAGTTCCCAAAACGGCTTGCCTTGCAGATGGCTCTGCCCTTTAATTAGCTGTACAGTTGCTGCTTCCCCCTGCTTAATATCAGGAAGCTTCTACTTGCTTCATCCCCTTCCCCCTCTGGGCCTTAGTGCCTTCCTACTATTCTTCTCCCATTTTGAACTTTTGTTTCATCTTTTCCCCTTGGAAGTGTTATCGGAATCTCATCTCAATCTAGGGACGCCTGCCAAGCTGTCTGAAATGCCTCCATGTGTGGAGGATAAAATCTTCCTGAAGCCCCATTTTCCCCATATTTGGTGTGAGTGCCCACACCCTGTGAACTATTCTAGGGCTCAGCATCATTTAGAACCAAGCTAGGTTTGCACCCCAGCTTGGAGAAGTCCTTACACCCAGCTGTATATGCCGTGTTAACATACACAGCGGGCAGCATAGTATGGAAATAGCAGCCACTGGGGTGCAGAACGCTCCATTTTGTATGTGAGGACGATTGACGAGCCTTCTTCCTGCCCTCCCCCCCCCCGCTCCCCCTCCCCCAGGGAATTGGCTTTGAGTGATGGATTTCAAATTAATTCTATCTTCTGGTGACCTCCTATACCAATTGGTTGGTTAGTGGGCAGCAGCCAAAAAGCATAGCATACTGCAACGGAAAGTCAAGTGGAAGACTAAACAAAATCACAACGGGTAGCCAACCAGCTGGTAAGAGGCGTCTATGACATCACTTTAGGTAGATAGCAATGGCACAGGGGTACGTTTCATGACAGTGTCGATCTTCTCAGCTCTGTTTGTCTAACCAGGGACTCTGAGACTGCTAACACATTGACACTGTGTTAGCTCTCCCTCCCTGCAGTGAACCATGGAGAACGTCTGATTTCACAGTTCCTGGATGTTCAGATGCCATCAGGACACTGTCATCCTCATGGGTCCAGCCAGGAAAGCTACAGGGGAAAACAAAATGCTAGACTGTGTGGAGTGAGCTCTGAACCCAACAGGACTTTAGGGAAGAAGTATGTGGGGGCAGCAGCTTTTAAAAATACCCAAGAGGCAAAACCGAGCATGGTGGCGCACACCTGTAATCCCTCACTGGGGAGGCAAAGGCAGGTGGATCTCTGTGAATTTGAGGCCACTCTGGTCTACAAAGTGAGTCTGGGACAGAGAAACCCTGTGTCAAAAAAGAAAAGAAAATTGCCCAAGGAGAAAACCTTCAAGAAAGGGAGAAGATGAGAAGGCTATCCCAAGGGGAGCATGTGTCAGTGTCAGCAAAGATTCTAGAATGACATCAGACAAGTCATGGAGGGCAGGTGTGACTGCTGGGAACAGAGAGTGAGCCTGGGCAGAATGAGGAAGAGTGAATTGTTAGAGGGGAAAATCAGAGATGATGGAGGGAATGAGAAATGCAGGAAATCCAAAATCACATGGCCAAACGTGATTCTGGAAGAAGAGCCTGTAGGGGAGAATTTTATTTTTGGCCATCTTTAGGTTAGGTGGACTATATATCCAGCCTCAAAACTAAACTTCTGACTTTTTCTAAGACGCTTTAGATTTTTTTTTAAAAATTCGCTTCCTAGGGATTAGGTGAGACTTCAGTGTGCTCCATTGACCCCATCCACGGGAGAGTGAACTGGTTAACAAATTGTACTCAGCGTGCTTGCGCAGACACAGGCCTCTACTTGACCTCTGTATGTTGCATTATTGTCCAAGACCAGACAGTAGATCTCCCCCCCCCCCAAAAATAACCAACTTCATGTTGCCGGCTGTGTTCTAGAACACTCATGAGAAATAGGTACAACCTTCAAAACCCCCAAAGGCACCCCTAACTTCTTATTCTGTAGAAATGGCTCAGTGGCTTGTCTAAAATCGTGAGCAAGGATCCAGAGCCAAGTGTTCTATTCCCAGGAGAGCTTGGTGTGGTGGGGACAGCTCCGGCCATGGCAGGGCCTTGTGATCTATAACAGGCCGCGGCATTGGTCACACACTTCTTGTGCCTTATCCCTCCCTGCACCTTTTTTTTTTTTTTAATAAGATAATGAGTTTTAACTCTATCTTCTCTTTTACAACTGCCTTTCCCGGCTTCTGCAGAACCAAGTTGCAATGCTCTGTAATTCTTCCATCTCTCTATTTTTGGTGATATCTCAGGACACTCTCAGGTCATAACCTGGTAGTCCGAGTCATTTGTCTGAAACATTATTGGAGGGGACAGTGCAGATGCAAGCAGAGAATTTACAGGAGGCTCCTAAGCACTTCTAGGGACTTCTAGGGTGACACTGATTCACTAATCACATTTTAGCTTTCTTTCAAATGTACAATATGGTTCCTCACTCCGGGATCCACTGGGGATCTGGTTGTCTTTCCTCATTCTCCTCGTCCTCTACCTCATGCCTCCCTCTTCTTTGCCCTCAAAGAATGATTCGAAAGAAAGAAAGAAAGAAAGAAAGAAAGAAAGAAAGAAAGAAAAGAAAGTAATATTAAGATTTGAGGGCAGCTGGGCATGGTGGAGCACACCTTTAATCCCAGCACTTGGGAGGCAGAGGCAGGCAGATCTTTGTGAGTCGGAGGCCAGCCTGGTCTACAGAGTGAATTCCAGGACAGCCAAGGCTACACAAAGAAACCCTGTCTCAAAGAAACAAAACCAAAAACAAACAAGCAAACAAAAAAGATTTGAGGGCAATGGTTAAGTCTTTAAAAATAAAGAAATGAACTTGAAAGATAAGTATGCAAGATTGGAAGCAAAAGAGATTGGGTAAGGATTAACTGAGTTGTGTAGGTGAGAGAGCAAAGAGGCGTGGCCTGGTTAGGACACAGACATCTGAGATAGTGAGCTATGGATGAGCCTGAGGTGGACAGAGCCTCGTGGTGGACATTTCCCTATGCCTGGCAGCACTGTGGCAGCTTGGCTCTGTGTTGCCTGTGTGAGTAAGGAAGAGACAGGCAGTGAACAGCCAGACATCCTATAGACAGGATATTTGCTAGACAGATGTTTACCACCCTAAAATCCTTAGTGGAACAAGAGCGTGGAGAAGCAAATAGTTTATCTTGGGTTTGTCCCTATGCATTGAAAAAAAAAAAAAAAAACCTGGGATTTTCCTTTTTAGTTGGAATCCAGACACAGAGGATAACTTAGGCGCCAATATCATGACTCATGAACTGGCCTTGAGAATTGATTTTGAGAATTTTGCATCAGAAAAATCAGCTGAGAGTGAATTGAAGTCTATCTTTTATCCTTCCTTCCTCCCTTCCTTTCTTCCTAATGTCTTTATCCTTTGAGATAGAAATACATCCTGAATTTTCTTTGGCTTTCTTGGAAGAAAGAATGGAAAGAGAAGTTATTTCATAAAGATAATAGAGATATTGAGCTGAAGCAGAACAGGACCTTTGGGAACTGAACTCTGGGACACCCAGGGAGTAGAAGATGGCTGTTGGCAGCGTGTTGCTTCCCAGTGGAATATGTGCAGTAAGGGCCTTTCTGCCCGCAGGGGGGGGGGGGGGCGGGAGGGTAGGGGGTGGGGCAGGGGAGTCACGTCATCTAGCAGCTCTGCGTCATCTTCTCTTTCCACGCAGGAGTTACCCTGTTGGTGTCCCTAGGTCCGCAGTAACATTTCCTCTCACCGACACCACGCATCTTTCTATAATCCACATTGTGCCTTTACCAAGAGTTTCCCAGCCCACGTTTATAATGCGGGCCTGGAGACCTCGCTGTGGAGGACAGACAGACAGACAGGCCAGAATAGAGAGTCCAGATGCAGATGCACATGTGTGTGGCTAATGGGTAGACCAGAGGGGCATTACTAATGGTTCGGCAGGATAGACTGAAGCGATTAGATGGCCTTTGGGGAGTTGGCCTGTACATCATAAGAGAAGCAAAAATTAGTTCAAGATTAAACAAAAACATACTTGGAGAGGACTCATATACAAAGACTGTGGAAGAGAACAGAGCTCTTTAGAGCATTAGGCCAAAGTTTATTAAAGCATAGGCCAGGCATGATAGGGCAAGCCTTTAATCCCAACACTTAGGAGACAGAGGCAGTTGGAGCTCTCTGAGTTGAAGCCAGTGTGGTCTACATAACGAGTTCCAGGACAGCCAGAGCTACCCAGGGAAACCTTGTCTTTAATTAAAAAAAAAAAAAGCATAAAGAAACCCGTGTGTGAATCATATTAAAAGGAAACTCGGGCATGGCATTCTTACTTGTAATAATAATACTCAAAAGGCTGAGGCAGGAGCATCACAATCATGAGTTCCAGGCCAACCTGAGGCTACATAATGGAGGCCATGTCTCAAGAAAACAGGATAAAGAATAACTGCTTACAGACTGTGAGGGAGGTCTGGGGCCTGTCTCAGAGGCCCCAGACAGAGTGCACTGCTGGCACTGTTCCTGCTCCTGATGGAGGCTGGTGCACCCAAGTATGACCCTGGGAAGATGAACGCAGGTTCCGTAACTGACATTCTGGTCCTCACAATAGAACCGTTCCAGTATTCCTGTGAGGCTTTGCTTCAAGAGCAGCAGCCTTTCCCCACCCCATCCCATACCTCACCCCTCCCCTCCCCCTCCCCCTTCCCTCCCCCTCCCTCCTTCCCTCCCCCTCCCCCCCCCAGCTCTTCAAAGCCTTAGCATACTAGTATATTTTTCCCAGAACTACCTCTTGAGATCTCTCAAGGTCTCAGTCAGGCTGCCCCAGCCTGTGGGGGGGGGGTGGGGGGGGGCGGGAGAGGGAGCTCACAGAGGTAGGAGAGAGTTCAAAGGCCTGCCAGATCCGGTTTGTGTGGCCTTCAAGGCCTGGGGGTCTCAGAAGCCAAGAGGAAGCTAGGGAGAGGGCGAGTCCTGAGTTCTATTATCAGGGCATTCAGACTAGGAAATGTCTGAGACACAGCCAGAAACATACATATAAACACAGCTTAGCTCATGTCCACCTCTGCCAGCGCTCCCAGCCAAGGTGTATGGCCCTCGATGCATAGCGAAGGAGACATGAAATAGATGTAGAGCTCTCAAAACTGTAATTGTTTTGTACATTCTTACAAAGGGAGGGGAAAAAAAATATCCCAAGAGATTTTTTTTTTTTTAAGCTTCTAATCCTTGAGATGAGTGGGAAAATCTTGCATACTGGGCTCATTTCCTTGCTGTGTCAAGACGTTACTATGCACTGGAAATAGATGTTGGAAGGGGAGAGTCCATGTCCTGTGAGTGCTGATTGTGCAAGTAGGCTTTCCAGGCCAGGAGGTAAAGGCTGTGCCTTTCCCAGGACCCCGGGGCAGGATGACCCTGTAGTTAGATATTTAACTAGGTTTGAAGACCCCCAGATGGAGGGAATAATTAACTTACTCATTCCAGAAGCAGGCCAAAACATCCAGGAGGGCGGAGCCTGGCTCGGCAGCAGTAGTGTCCCTCTGTGGGAACCCAGGCTCCCAGCTCTGTGTTCCTTCCAAGGTACACTGTTCCAAGTCTCTCTTGAAGGGCCGTGACGGCTGCGACCTGGCATTCAAAGTTAGCAGATGGGAGGTAGTAATTGCTCCACTAAAAAGGAGGTGTGTGGGATGGAGAGATGGCTCCGTGGGAGCTTGGGGACCTGCGTTGAGGCCTCTGTCACTCGTGCACAGGCCAGGTGTTGTGGTGTGAAGCTGTTGGCTTAGCACCAGCCGGTCCAGGATAGGCCGATCCCCAGAGCTCATTAGCCAACAGGTCTAAGCAGTTGGTGAACTTCAGGCTCACCAAGAGAGCCTCTCTCAAAAGTAAGGCGGAGAGCAATGGCGGAAGACACTCCAAGCCCGCCTCTACCTTGTGTGGGCACGTGTTCACACATGTGTACACACGCCCAAAAAAAGTAGATAAATGTAATTTTTAATATTCAAATGTTAGAGCAATATAATATGTAAAAGACAGGTATGCAAGCCTTTCCTGCAGTGTTGGGGAGCAGGCCCACCAGGGGGAAGAAGCAGTGAGCAAAGCCATGACTCTTTCCAGGGAAGAAGCAGTGAGCAAAGCCATGACTCTTTCCATATCTGTTGACTTCAGGAGTTGGAGTTTGAGGGCCAAACCAGAGCTGTCTACTGAGTTTGCTTCTACTGGATCCAGAAAACCGGTGCCAGATTGGCATTCTGGGCCTTTCTCCTGATTCCTCCTTACCTGCTCATCTCTGTCTTCCGTTGATTAAAGCAGGAATCAGCAAGTTTCTTCTGCAAAGACCCAGCTCACCAACACTTAGGCCACACTGTCTGGAATGCACACCACTTTGATCCTGGCAGGGTGACATCTGCGAACGAGGGGATGAGGCTGTCCCAGTAACATTTATGGACATTAAATGTGAATTTCTTCCAGTATCCTCCTTTTATTGTTTCCCAAGCATTTGAGCTGACTGTTCTTTGCTTGGAGGCCATGCAGACATAACTAGGAAGCCAAGTTTGGTTCATGGGCCACAGCTCACCAACTCCATATGGTGTTACAGCATAAGGGATGCCCACCATGGGTGTTACAGCATAGGGATGCCCACCATGGGCGTTACAGCATTAAGGGATGCCCGCCATGGGCTGATTCTGAGTAAGGACCTTTCTACTCAAGGATAATTACTGAGTTCCAGAACTTGAGGGATGGAGGTACCATCTGGCCTCTCTTGGCTGGCCCCAGACATGCTCACTCTCTTTAGCACGTACCATGAGGGGGCCCCCTTTACCAATGCTCCCTGCTGGGAACCCAGCCACTGAGAACCTTAGAACGAGTCCCCTCGGGCTTTCTCTGTATTAGCCTTAGCTGTCCTGAACTTGCTTTGTACACCAGGCTGGCCTTGAACTCACAGCAATCCGCCTGCCTCTGCCTCTCAAGTGTTGGGATTTAAGGCGTGTGTCACCATGCTTGGCGTCTTTGGGGTCTTGGTCCCAACATAAGGCAGCCACTATTTTGAGCCTCTGCTTTCTCCAACACCATCTTACCACTGGCCTTGATGCCCAGGCGCCTTCTTCTGTACCTCCCAACAATCCTCAGGACAGCCATCTTGAATCTTAAACAAACAAGAGTGCCTGGGTGCTCTCAGCGCATTTTCAAATAACCTCTTAGAATTTTTTTTTTCTTTTATTATACAAGGAGTGGGTGTTTGTTAGCACCATCTTCTAAGTCAAGATGCTGGTAACCAAAGGAAGAGAAACATTAAGCATTTCAGAACCGAAATTTCTCTCTGCTAATGGAAAAATCCCAGCTAATGCAAAACAGCTGGTAAAATAAAACTCATTTAAGCTTGGCTGGGGAAAAGAAGACAATTTCATTTGCAGCAGATTTTTTTCCTACTAATTGTGTTTGTTGTTGTTGTTGTGTTTGCTGGTTTGCTTATTTCCATTCTTGTCTTCCCTAAAAAGAGTGTAATACCAGGCTGGCGACAGGAAGAAGCCGGCTCGTCTGGCCTCTGAGATGCCTTTGATAATCCACACAGGGAGGACCTCATGAAGAAGCACGTGAGTGCTAGGATACTGGCTGCTGCTGAGCTGCTAAAACTGGACTTGGCTTTCTGGCTTCTCTTGTAGGTCCTTCTATAGTGACAACTCCCAAGGATATCAGGAATGTCACTGGTGCCAAGGTGTACTTGAGCTGTGAAGTCATTGGAATCCCAACCCCTGTCCTCATCTGGAACAAGGTCAGTAGCACAGGCTTCAGGAAAACATCACAATACCTAGACCACTTCTCTCTGCACAGCCCCAGGTGGCAGGAACGCACAGTTCTGTCGGCACCGCTGCCTGCCTCCTCAGAGGTGACGCCTGTGACAGCTGATACCACCTCTGCTTTACCAGGCACCTTCCTTGGCCTCCGTCAGTCCAGACCCTGATTTTGTTAGCAGCGTCCAAGCAGGGAGCCTGGGGAGCTCACAGAATCATGATGGACATCGTTAGTTACTTGTGTATGACTGTGGTGGAAATTCCTGGCAGAAACATTCAACTCGGAAAAGGTTTGTTTGGGCTTCCAGTTTCCGAGGGCCACAGTCTACACAGCAGGGAAGGCATGGTGATATCACCCAGTCCATGGTGGCAGGGCCATATATAAGAGGCTGTGACGTGAGGAAAAATCTTCAAACTCATGCTAAGAGAGGACATTTAGTTTAAGAAAAACAGCAAGTCGGGTGTGGTGGCGCACGTCTTTAATCCTAGCACTTGGGAGGCAGAGGCAGGCAGGTTGCTGTGACCTCGACACCAGTCTGGTCTACAAAGCTAGTCCAGGACAGCCAGGGCTACACAGAGAAACCCTGTCTAGAAAAACCAAAAAAGAAAAAGAAAAAAAGAAAGAAAAACCAGCAAAATCAGACACCTCCTTTTTTTTTTAGCTAGTTTGCTTCTTCAGAAAGCTTGTTGTTTGGTCAGAGTGGTGACCTCTGGGACTCTGGGAAGGGTTCTGTCATCAAAAGTCTCTCTGTAACAGGTTATAGAAATTCTAGCTAAGGGGCAAAACGAAAGAGAAAAGAAAAATAAGGCAATTACAGCCTCTGGGCACCCAAACGTGATCAGGACTGAAATTCTTGATCTCTGTTCCCAATCTGTTGGCCTCACTTTCTCCTTGAGAAAGCTTCCTCCGCGGAGGGCAGAATTATCATCTCAGTTTAAAGACATCACAGGAGGCAAAGCCTTCGCTGCTGCTTGGTGAGATTCTGCCTCAGACCTGATCAGGGCTCCCGGCAGCCTCTGGCGCCCCCGTGTGGCCAGAGGGATGCGGCCACTACGAAACCACCTGGCTTGAGTGTGGTTTCCAGGAAACGTCTGGACCGCGGTGTGGTCAGAGGTGACTCAGTTCTAGTACAGCTGAAACTTCAATAAAGGAAATAATGGGATTTTTCCTCTGAAAATTGTGCTTAGGAGAGAGACATGAAAGGGGAGCAAGCCATGGCAGCAGTGTGTTCGGCTGTGTATTTATCCAGACCTCTCCCCCAGGCAGCTTAAGTTTCCCAAGGCTTATTTGAGGTCAGTGGCTTGTGAGGGGGAGGAATGTAGCCTATAGTTTCCAAGGAAACCCAGCAAGAAGCTCTGTTGCTTCTTTATGGGACCCCAAGGAATTTACAAAGTGATTCAAGGACCCTTAATGTCAGAGCTTATAGAAAACAAGTTCTTCAAGCCTCTGTGGGACCCCAGCAAGCACACACCATCCCAGGGGAATGAGTTGGCCTCAGGAGCCTTTGAGGTTTTGGGGGGCCTCCCAGGGCTTCTCTAGGAACACCAGACAGTCATCAGGGTAGGGAGCTAGGGGTCAGAAAGAGGGAACTGAAGCAAAAACAAGCAAACGAAAAAGGTTTTCAGTTCTTGGGTCCTTGTTTGTTGTTTATTCTTTGCAATGCTGGGATTGGAGTTAGGGCCTAGCCTGTGCTGGCAGGAGCTCTAGGCAGTGTCATCTGTGGATGGAGCCATTATCAAATGGTAGAATGCTTGCCTAGCACGCATGACGCCCTGGGTTGGATCCCCAGCACGACATGAGCAGGACATGGTGTCACACGGCTTGCCGTCCCACAATTCTCAAGCGATAAAGACAGGAAGATCATGAGAAGTTAAGGGTATCCTCAGCTATATAACAAGTTTAAGGCCAGCCTGGGCTACATGAGATCATGTCTTAAAAAA
Source organism: Acomys russatus (assembly GCF_903995435.1). Taxonomy (NCBI): domain Eukaryota; kingdom Metazoa; phylum Chordata; class Mammalia; order Rodentia; family Muridae; genus Acomys; species Acomys russatus. The sequence goes on along the minus strand of NC_067164.1, from coordinate 5,344,287 downwards.
AAAAAAAAAAAAGCAAGGAGTAAATACTATAGTGGGATGCTTCCAGATTTTCTTATACTTTTACCTAGTGCCCTCACACATGACCTAAAGCAGTGGGTTTCAAACAACAGCCACAACCGATCAAGGAGACCTGGGAACTAGTATCAGAATTGCTTCCGGCGTCTTCATAAGAAAATGTGTCGGACCTTCCACCTTAGGCCATGGCGAAGTTCGTCCGCAACTTCGTAGAGAAGGCTCCGGCGCTGGCAACTGCTGCCGTGACTTACTCGAAGCCTCGATTGGCCATATTTTGGCAGTACGCCAAGGTTGAGCTAGTTCCCCCAACCCCTGCTGAAATCCCTACAGCTATTCAGAGCATAAAAAAAATAATTGAAAGTGCTAAAACTGGTAGCTTCAAACAGCTTACAGTTAAGGAAGATGTTCTGAATGGCTTGGTGGCCACTGAGGTGTGGATGTGGTTTTATGTCGGAGAGATCATAGGCAAGCGTGGCATTGTCGGCTATGATGTTTGAAGACCAATTTTTAATATCTGATTTTGAGCTCTGACTTGGGTGTTCTTGGACCATGTGTAATGAGACTGCTATCTGAATAAAGTACTAGCTGTGAAAAAAAAGAAAAAGAAAACGAATATGTGTCAGGGCTAGAGAGATGACTCAGTGGTTAAGAGCACCATCTGCTCTTCCAAAGGTCCCAGGTTCAATTCCCAGCACCCACATGGCAGCTCACAACTGTCTGTTACTCCAAGATTTGATACCCTCACACCGATGCACATAAATTTAAAATAAATAAATAAATAAAAATATTAAAAGAAAATGTGTCAAAGCATCACATTTACTACTTATCAAGGTATCATATCACACCTCCATGTGTCCCAAATCTCAACATCTTTCAGAAAGCATTGCATTATTTGGGCCATGCAAAATACCTGAAAAATCACCGACCCAGATAGTTACGTAGGCCTTTGTTTCCTCTCCTGCAGCCAAACGGTCAGGAATGCAGAGGGATTCAAGGTCACGTGCTCTTTCAAACCTGGGCTTTGAAACAGTGTTTGGATAAGAGTATCAGGTCTGCAAGTGTGATGGCAAACGCCTGTAAGCCCAGCAGTCTGGGCACAAGCCCAGGTCTATGGGCTTGAGATCGGTTTGGTCCCAGCACCCAAGTCAGGCAGCTCACAACTGCCTCTGCCTCCCTCTCAAGGAGATCCAGAGCCCTCTCTGGCACATCTTCTCATGTATTCCTCATTTACAATAACAAGATTCTGGAAGAATCTGTTAGAACCAAAGTACACTCAGAACTGGGTGTCATGGCTTCTATTCTGGGGAAGCTGGTGAGCTTGAAGTCAGCTTGCACTACATATCAAGAGATCCTTCAAAATAGAGTAAAATAAAATAGCTAGAAGCCTAAATGACTTCTTGGTCTCCCTTCTTGGTCTCCCAACTGACTATTTGTGGGTAAGTTTTTTTGGTCGAAGGGTGGTGGCGGTGCACACCTTTAATCCCAGCACTTGGGAGGAAGAGGCAGGCAGATCTCTGTGAGTTCCAGCCCAGCCTGGTCTACAGGGTGAGTCCCAGGACAGCCAGGGCTACACAGAGGAACCCTATCTCTTTTTTTTTTATTATTATTATTGTCAGTGTGTGTGAGTGCACGTGTGCACAGGCACACACACGCATGCTAAGCTGGATAGCTAGCTAGCCTCAAGGATCTTCCGGCTCTTGTCAGTGTGTGTGAGTGCACGTGTGCACAAGCACACACACACACATGCTAAGCTGGATAGCCAGCTAGCCTCAAGGATCTTCCGGCTTTTGCCTACACTGTGCTGAGATTACAAGCTCTGGTGATACACAGTATACTTACCAAAGTGTTTTAGCTTTTGACTCAAATACTCCCCAAATACTACCTATTTTATTAACATAAACTGTTTCACCAGCTGCTTGGGAAATTCACAAGGATGGGGGTGGAGAATGGCTATTTACACACGTCTTCATGGCTTTCATTTGAGACACTAAATATCAGGTTTCCTCTCAGTATTGGGGGAAACATGGGGAAAGCCTAGAAAAAAAATGAGCTAAATGTTTGCTTTATCATAGAAGGAGAAGGGAACCCCTGACACTGAGTCTTTCTCATTACAAAGACAATCAAAATAAACACTGGCTTGGCTCTTAAAGAGGCCTAGGTAGAATTAATTAAAGAAAATTGTTTCACGGATTTTTTTTATAATTTGGTAATTGCAAGCCTTAAAAATATTTGTACTGAAACTGAGCTACTATATGTGAACCCAGAAAAGGCTTTTTCCTTGTGTTCTTTACATATTTTCCAAAGTTCTTACTAGTATGCCTTGACCTTTAAAATAGTTAGGGGAAGGACAGACATGAAGTAAGGATTGGATGTAAACCAAGGGACGTGAATGTCCCCTCACCCACAGCCTTCTGACTCCCGCTGTGGTAGGAACAGAACAGGCAGGTTTTATCACAGAACACACAGCGTGCGTGCGACAGGCATCTGTGACCTCAGGTTTCAGGACTGTCTCAGGAGTCCTCAGCCCTCGGAGGGAGGAGGAGGCGTGTGGTAGACTCGGCTCTGGGCTCTGGCTGCTTCTCTTTGATGAGGTGGTTACAGGAAGAAGCCCCCCCCCCCCCCCCCACCAGGTCCCAAACATCAAACTAGCACTTCATGACAGCTTGCCGGTAAAACATGACACGGCGGACAAGGAAAGGCCCGGCACCAAGGATCAAACTGCCCAAGGGCACTAGTGAGTGAAAGCAGCCTGCAGCAGGGTGAACATGCGTACTCCACGAGTTTTCCAGAAAAAGCCTCAAACGTGTTTAAAAGCCAGGTGTGGTGGTACCCGTTAAACCCAGCACTTGGAAGACAGAGGCAGACAGATCTTCCTGGTCTATATAGAGTTCCAGGCCAGCCAAGGCTACATAGTGAGACCCTGTCTTAAAATTTAAAACAAAAACAAATAAACAAACAACCCCACATTATGTAGGTAAAATTGGCAAGAAACAATTCTGTTTGCTAAGCATCCAGAAAAAGAAGGGTCTGAGTAAATTGCTGCATTTAATCTAATTACAAATCACACCTCAGGCAATTCTAGGAATGTGGCATTTCCAACTTGATGTTTTCTGACAGGGAACTGAGCCTCTCCTTTTGTTTCCTCAGGTAAAAAGGGATCACTCTGGAGTTCAAAGGACGGAGCTCTTGCCTGGAGACCGGGAAAACCTGGCCATTCAGACCCGGGGCGGTCCAGAAAAGCATGAAGTAACTGGCTGGGTGCTGGTAAGTACCAAGAGCCGGCAGTAGTTTCATTTTCAGGAATGGATATAAGGGTTTGGCAAAGGTGAGGGTCGCCTGCCTGAAGTTATTTCTCTCCCGTTTCCTCAGAGCAGCCTGGCATGTCTTCCAAGATGTGAGCACAGGAACTAATGGAGGAGCTGAAATTACTTTGTTTAAAAAAAAAAAATATATATATATATATATATATATTTTTTTTTAAGAGAATTCTGTTTGACAAAGTTCCAAGCAGAAGTCTCACACAGAAATGACTCAAGCACTAATTATAGTTATTGGTTGACAAGTATGTGAGTTTGCTTAACCTTTGATTCTGTATTTGATCATAGCACCCAGCAAGGCTTCCCCTCCAACAGGTGTGTGCACCCATCCAAATTTAACTTTCACATTGTAACCCAAAGACACCCATGGCATTGGCATATGGCATCTCCACAGGCTCCTGGCACAGGAGTTCACTGCGTGTAACAGCAGCTCCACTCCCAACCCTCTGCTCATCATAGGGACGCTGGGTGTAATGGAAGAGAGACCTCCTCAGAGACCTAAAGAGCATTTATCTTTCACAGGTATCTCCTCTAAGTAAGGAAGATGCTGGAGAATATGAGTGCCACGCATCCAATTCCCAAGGCCAGGCTTCAGCATCAGCCAAAATCACAGTGGTTGATGCCTTACATGAAGTACCGGTGAAGAAAGGTACGTACGCCATCTTGCCAGTTAGAAACAGGTGGGGCTTTGCTTAATAATCAAGTATCAAAGCAGCATACATAACTAATAAAATCCTGACATGTACGAAATCCAGAAAGGCGATAATCGTATGTAATTAAAGCCAGATCACATGCCTCCAGGAGAACATGTGGATGGCGGAGGGCCAGAGACTCAGAAGCTTTCTCATTTCCCAGAGAATCCCTGTAACTTTTACGTGGCATTTTCCCTTTGTTATAACTATGATATTCAACCATCATTTAAAAGGGAGTGATTATGGTCAATTTGGTCCTTTACTTTGAGCTTTTAAGAAAAAATCTGCCTGCTGGGCATGGTGGTGAACGCCTTGAATCCCAGCACTCAGGAGGCAGAGGCAGGTGGATCGCTGTGTGTTTGAGGTCAGCCTGGTCTACAAAGGAAGTCCAGGACAGCCAAGGCTAACACAGAGAAACCCCGTCTCAAAAAACAGAAAGAAAGAAAGAAAGGAAGGAAGGAAAAGAAAAAATGTGCCAGGAGTAGTGGCACCAGCCTTTCATCCCAGCACTCGGGAGGCAGAGGCAGGCAGATCGCTATGAGTTCGAGGCCAGCCTGGTCTACAAAGGGAGTCTAAGACAGCAATGGCTACACAGAGAAACCCTGTCTCAAAAAACGAAAAAAGAAGAAATGCTAGTCATGTATTGCTCTTCCAGAGGAAGTGAGTTCAGGTCCCAGTACCCACACGGGGCAGCTCACAGTCGCCTGTTAACACCAGCTTCAGGGCTCCTATGTGGTCTTCTGGCCTACAGGGGCAGCCACACCAGTATGGAGTATATTCACATAAAATGCACACATATGCATAAATAAGAAATAAAAATGAGTCTTAGAAGCAAGCTAGAAAAGAGAGCAGGTTGGCAAACACTGTTCTGTCCTATTTCCCTGCTAAAAAGCATCCCCGCGAAGAATCCAGCCTAGTGTCACAGCAGTGCTAGTTCACACGGAGACTGCCGCTGGCGACGTCTGCCCAGACACTGCCTCAGACTGAGAAGAACAAAACTTACTGTCGGCCTTTTGTTATATATCACTTCACTGGGCAGACCACTCTGCTGGGCAGCGGAAGGGATTAGCAAGTAGCAGTGTCTTCGGTCAGGAAGCTTTCCAGCAAGACGTGTGGTAAAGCCCAGCAGTGAGACAGCTGGGAGCTGGTCACCTGTCTAATCTCAGCGCTAGGACCTCCTCTTCCACCTTAAGCTCTGAGTGCGAGCTGGATGCAGAGGTCCTTAGCCTCTCTGCGTCACAACTTGAAAGATACGCTTGTCTCAGTTCTTGGGAAAGCCCCCCTTTCACACATAACCAACACAGCAGCATTGGCTCTCAAACTTAAAACTATGTGGAGCTCACACTCCACAGGGAGCTCCAGAATGTCACTGATATAGTTAGCATCCTTTATCCCTGTATTTTTGTTTTCCTTTTTCTCTCACCCCCCTCACTTTTTAATGTGTATGGGCAGTATATCTACCTGCATGCAAGGCCACACCACATGCATGCAGTGCCCTGTGAGGCCAGAAGAGGGCAGCAGATCCCTCAGGACTGCCAGGTGGGTGCTGGGAATCCAACCCGAGTCCTCTGGAACAGCCACTCTTACTAACTGCAGAGCTACCTCTCTAGGCCTTTTGTTTGTTTTCTTTGAGGTCTCATGCACATGCCCCTAATCCCAGCACTTGGGAGGCTACGGCAAGAGAGACATGAGTTCAAGATTAACCTGGGCTACCTAGTGAGAAAACTCTCTTAGGACAAAATAAAAAGAGAGCGAGAGATGAGGAATGAGGGATGATAGGACGGATGGAGGAGGTCTGACCTTTCGCTCCTGGCTGTAAACAGTCCTCCTGTCTCAGCCTGAATACTAGGTCTCCAGGCACATTACCATGCCCCACCCCCACCCGAGAGCCACATAATTACCATTGTCATTGATTGCCAGTCATGTCCATATATGTACTAATTTTTGTTTCTTTTTTAAACAGGTGAAGGTGCTCAGCTATAAACCTGCAAAATACATTAGCCTCTGAGGCTAAAAGTGCTCCCAGACAACTGACAACTACAACCCCTATTCTTGCCTGACAATTTTCTTTTAACCTAATAAACTAACACTTTATTACAGCTAGCTAGTTTTACAGAGAAATCAAAAATAACACTTTAAGACTATCTACAAAAATTTATTGTTTATTTACAGAAAAAGCATGCATAGCTTTAAACAAAACAAATAAAATTGTTATCACAACAGCACATTTTGTCATTTTTTAAATAACAATCACGGAAACAAGATACTGATATATGCACTATCTCGCCGTGAACTTCCGACAATTAAACACTCATCATTCGAGGTGCAATACTCATGGACATGAGCTCCTGGAACAGCAGTTTGCATGCGTAAGGCATTCGCACCAAAGAAATCTGCAGAGAGAAGAGAAAGAGCAGTCAGCAGACCTGCACCCCAGACTCCACTCTGTACCCAGGCCAGGGTAAAGATCTGGCTCTTCAGGAGAGTGAGGGGGCTGCGTGTGCTCATCCTATGCCTCGTGCTGGCTCTCTGTCCCAGCAGACTTTGTCATTCCTACTTCCTGCCAACAAATTGTATATTCACCCTTCCTAACTGTTAAGTTGTACATAAAAGGCTTAAGGAAAACTCCTGGTTGGCCTGGAGAGATGACTCAGCAGTTAAGAGCATAGGCTGCTCTTGCAGAGTCTCGGCACCCACATAGCTACTCACAACTGTCTGTAACCTCAGTCCCAAGGGGATCTGATGCTCTCCTCTGCCCTCTGTGGGCACTGTACACAGATGGTATACAGACATACATACAGGCAAAACACCCACAAGCACATTAAAAATTGTTTAGAATTCCTTATGCAAGACCTTATTATTTCAGAGATGAACAGCTTGAGAAATTGCTTTTAAGCTTATTTTAGAAAAGCCAAACTGTCTTTCCTTGTAAAACTAGTAATCTTAGAGACCTGCTATCAAAACTGAAAATCCCCGCCTGGCCCACCACACTAACCCTGCCGTGACTACAGCATGAGCACATGAGACAGAACACAGAGCGCGCGCACCTGGGTTTTGTTGCGGCAGCCCCGGCATTCGTACGTGTGCGTCCTGGTGTTAGCGATTGCCATTATTCCACAAAGATTGCAAACGTGAACCTGATACGGATCCGATGCCTCAAACAACCTTTCTCTTAAAAACTGGGCTGCACCATGGGCAATCTGACAGTCTCGTTCCATCTCTCCAAAGCGCAGGCCGCCATCACTGTTGATAAAGAAACAAGAGCTTGTTTTGTACTCATTTAATTACTGTGCATATATGTGAATGCCAGTGTCGCTGCACTTGTGTGGAGGTCAGAGCACAGATACGGAAGTCAGTTCTCTCCTGGGAACTGAACTCACACAGCTGGGCACAGCAGCAAGCACCTTTACCCACTGAACCGTTTCACTAGCCCGGCGCCAATCTTTTCTTATCAACACTGCTCTGACTAATGACAAGAGTGGAGCAGCAACAGTACAGGACTAAGTTCTGATGTTTACGCCGCAGTGACCTCTCTAGCCTGCTGAGGAGGGGAAAGTCAGCCAGCCAGTTAATACACATCAGAAGGTCTCCAAAGGAAGGAGACAGGAAACTGCAGCACGCAACCTCCTCACCAAATGCAATGCAGCACAATGCAGAGACCCGCTGTACTATTATTTAACTTTCTAAAACTCAATTCTACACTTGAAAGTGAATCTAAAAGTCAATCTAAGTAAAACAGCTTCCCAGTCAGGGATCCTCAGCGACGGAGGCGCTGAAGTGACAAATGCACAGTGACAAGAGCCATAGAATGGGTGAGTGATTACACGTTTCCCAAGTCTAGTGACATGCATTCAGATGGCCACGTGAATGTAGGATGACAGCCTCCTTACTGTAACATGCGCTCTGGTGAACTCAAGCACACTGAGTAAAACCAATGAGCTCACCACAAAAATCTTTTTACATAATGCTACGTAAGGCACTTACTACACAGGAAGTTGGTAAATAGAGGAAGAGAGCATTCACCCAGCCTCCACTGTGGGAGCTGACGGCACAGCCTTAGAAGTGCCTGTCCCGCCGGCAACAGATGGACAGGTAAAAACTAGACTCACCAGTTTGTACTCTAGTTCAACAAAGACTTTACATGGTGACCAACAGCTACTAAGATCATGAAAAGGAAGGCTACCATAAAGTACTACTTCCCTAAACCTCAAACCCCAAGTCTCATAGAGCCTCCAAATGCAATTATCTATTTAGAGAAACCAAGAAGTAAGAGGCCTGGGATGCAAGCATCCACATGCATGTGTGCATGCACACACAAACACACACACACACACACACACACACACACACACAAAGAAAAGTAAAATTAACATTTAAAAGAGTCTTAAGAGACACACCACTATGGGAGGCAGGCCATCCTGGTCTAATATATCCGAGTTCTAGAAAAGCCAGGACTATATAGAAAGACTCTGTCTCAAAAAAACAAACAAACAAAAACCTAACAAAATGTAATTAGGCAAATCTGAACCCTAGATTCTTGGACATATTTAGGAGGAGTTCTGGTTAGATTTTCTTCTTTTAATGTGTATGTGTGAGTGTGTATGTAATGTGTATGAGCACCACATGTGTCAGAGGCTGGAAGAGGGAACCATATGTGGCTGCTGGAATCCAAACTGAGCGCCTTTGGCTGTATATTAAGTGCTTTTAACCACTGAGCCTTCTCTCAGCCCCAATTTGTTTTTCAGTATACTCAGAGGACAGGACTGTCAAGTTACAGTCTGTGAGTCTCAAGAACACCAAACTACTTTTATAACACAGCTTATTACTTATTTCTGTCACTGTACTGACACCTATTCTAATCATAACAAAGTAAATAACACTACTGGTGTCTTGGCACAGACTAAGGCAGAGGCACTGAGCTCTACTGAGCAGTGATAACCCCCCTGCATGAAGGACGACCAGCTTTACTTCAACAGTAACACCAGTTATGCTGATTTCAACCTTGTTATAGAACAAAGAATGAAAGGAACAACGTCAACCTTTTGCTCCAAGGAGAACAATTTTAGGGATGTACTACAAATGATTAGAAGTTTGTGCGTCGGGGGCTGGAGAGATGGCTCAGAGGTTAAGAGCACTGGCTGCTCTTCCAGAGGGCCTGAGTTCAACTCCGAGCACCCACATGTGGCTCACAACCATCCATACTGGGATCTCATGCCCTCTTCTGGCATGTAGGTGTACATGCAGATATACCACTCACATAAAATAAATAAATCTTCAAAAAATATTTTTAAAATATATTTTTAAAAGTTTGAGCCTCGCCAGGCAGTGGTGGCGCACGCCTTTAATCCCAACACTAGGGAGGCAGAGGCAGAGGCAGGTGGATCACTGTGAGTTCGAGGCCAGCCTGGTCTACAAAGCGAGTCCAGGACAGCCAAGGCTACACAGAGAAACCCTGTCTCAAAAAAAAAAGAAAGAAAAAAGTTTTGAGCCTCTAAGCAAAACTCAGAATTTTACAAAATTGTCCTCCACTTCCCACTCCCCAGCTTCCTGCACTTAAAGGCTTTTCTAAAGCCATCAGTAGTGACATAGTAACAAGTATGGGGCTTTTCCCTTTGTGTGGAATATCTGTACAATCCAGGAGTCACTGTATCCCAAATGACCAACGATGCTGCTGTAACACTGCCTGTGGCACACAATCTGGAGGAGGAGGCCGGGACTGAACCAGGACTTGCACACCTGCCACGTGCTCTACCAAGATGCACCCCCAGGAGCCAAGGATTTTAATATAATAAACATAAAAAAATTAGCGATGAGGCTTCAAAGTTTTCATCACAACTACCCTTTAATACACTAAACTTGGTTGAGCTGGAGAGATGACGCCCCAACAGTTAGGAGCACATATTGCTCTTGCAGAGGGCCTGGCTCAGTTCCCTGCATCCACCTGCAGCTCAGAACTGTAACTCCAGTGCCAGAGGAGCCAACACCTTCTTCTGGCCTCTGCTATCACCAGGCACGCACACAGCTCACATGCACACATGCACCAAAACTCCCATACTCTTTTAAAGTAATTTTTAAAAAGAAAGAAACTGTAATTTACCTGATGTGCTCTTCATGCCAGCATTCATACTATTTGGGAGGCTGGGGCAAAAATGCTTTAAGTTGGAGACCATTCTAAACTACAGGATCAATCAGTCTCTCAGACTCTGCCTGCCTGCCTGCCTACGTCTCTCTCTCTGTCTCTCTCTCTCTCTCTCTCTCCTGGCTCAAATGAAAAAAAAAAAAATTAAACAAACTAAAGCAGCTCCTCATTTAGTACAGCATCAGCTGGCTGGCGTTGTGACACCAGATCTCCCTCAAATACCTTTACTATGAAAACTGTAACCCTGGGCCAGCAGGACGACTCAGCGGGCAAAGGTGCTTGCTGCCAAGCTTGATGACCTGAGTTCAAAGCCAGGACCTATTGTGAACAGAGAGAAATAAATTCCCACATGTTGTTTTCTGACCTCCATTCTCAGACCATGGCTTACACACACCTAAATACAAGTGTAATAAAAGTGTTTTTCTTAAAGACAGTACTGAGCCTGAGTGGTGGCGCACACCTATAATCCCCAAGAGTTTAGAGGTGGAGGCAAGAAGACCGGCCACGGCTATGTAACAGAGTTTGACTTCAGCTGTGCTATTATGAGATGCTATGGAAAAAAAGCAATGGGATGAGGGGAGAGGGAGGGAAAGGCAAAACACTGCAATGAATTAATTCAGAACTAGAAGAATCCAGCTGCCTTCTAGTTCACTGAAGAAATTTGGAAAAAAAAAAAAAAGGTAAGCTGATGTCACTTATCACTAAGCTGACTTAGATATATACTGATTTTTCATTAAACATATATTAATATATAATAGGTTTGCCACTGTTTTAAATAAATGTTTTAAATTTCAGTCTAATCTCTACCATAATGAAAAGACATAACTCACAGGAAGTAAAGTCCTCTAAGGTTCCGAAGATCAAAGATTTGATGGCCACTCTTACATAGCTATATATAAAGTTTACAGAGGAAACTGTTGGACGACTGCAATTGCTGAGGCTCTGGCTCACTGGTAGAGCACTTGCCCAGAATGCTCACAGCCCTGACTTTAAAGAAGAAAGGGAAAGAAACCCTCACATCAGAGGCTAGGGTGAGGAAGGAGGAATGAGCACAGAGAAACAACACCGTGAGATGTAAATGCTCAAAGGAGGTGACAGGAACGCAGGCAGCTACCATACCACTGTCTCTAACACTCTCAAGTGGTGGCGCTGCGCCCTTACCGAGACCTGCCCTCCATGGGCTGTCTATTAAGAATCTGAATAGGTCCCCGAGCACGAGAATGAATTTTGTCATCCACCATATGCTTCAAACGTTGGTAGTAAGTGGGGCCAATAAAAATCTGTGACGTGATTTTTCGACCAGTGAATCCATTGTAGAGTACCTGAAATCAGACACAGATTTGCTGCATTTAACTAAAAATATTAAACAAGTTCAGAAACACAGATGCATGTACTCTATACTCCTATTTATATAATAAAAAAAAAAAAATCAAAACTAGCCTATAATGAAGGGGACTTTCAAGGCATAACAGCATTCTGGGTAATTTCTTTTCTCAGCATGCATGCTAGACCCACAGTGTGTTTACTCATCGTGCTGTATGCTTTCTTTTAAAGAGTAAAAGTACACCACACCAAACATGCCTGTTACATACAGGTATTCAAGTGCTTCTGTGATAGCAAATATACCTCATTGCCTCTGAGATGGTAGCCATAATCAGATAAAAGATTAGAAATCTTCTGCACGTTGACAGCATCATTAAATGGAGTGGCATCGCCAATTTCACCCTTGTTAGCAGAGACCTTTGGAATAAAATTATGTGTGTGAGAAGTTACACGCCATAAAGATATATCCCATTAAAAAAATATGGTCTATAAAAGGGAAGATTTTAAAATTAAGAATGGTTAAAGTTGTGATTATCATGAGATTCATTTTATTAATACCTACCTAAGATGCTTCTAACAAAGTAATTGTCTAAAAAAGGCTATAAAGCTCTCAAAGAGAAATCTATCCATGGGATCATGCACGAAGAAACACAGACTTCCAAACACCTCTGACGAACTCCAAGGAAATAATATCTTAATGTCTTAAAATGAAGCCATCCAAGCTGGGTGTGGTGGCACATGCCTTTAATTCCAGCACTCGGAGGCAGAGGCAGGCGGATCACTGTGAGTTTGAGGCCAGCCTGGTCTACAAAGCCAGTCCAGGACAGCCAAGGCTACGCAGAGAGACCTTGTTTCAGAAGGGAAAAAAACAAAAAAAAAAACCCCGAAGTCATCCATGAGTTAGACTACACTATTCTATTTAACAAGATAGCCCAAACCAGAAAGCTTCCCCTGAAAGATGTATACACAGCTGAAACCAAAAATTTCATATTCCTAAAGCCAGCCATGCATGAATTACCTCATCTATAGGAAAGAGCTAGTTGCTATAACCACAAATATATACAAAGGCTATAGGTCCTGTATCTTACAAATAAATTGATCTGGAGCCCAATGGCACAACTGGCTAGCACAAGACACTTGCGCAAAAATCATCTCTTGGCAATACTTTTCATTTGTGTGTGTGTACAAACGCATGTGGTGTGTGTTGGTGTATGCATATGTGTATGGAGAGGCCAGAAGAGAACATTAGGTGTGTTGGTCATCTGGGAAGAGGGCGCATCGTCTGAGGAGCTGCCTCCGTCAGACTGCTCTGGGAGGCACTATCTTGACTAATAGTTGATGAGGAAGGGCTCAGCCCACAAGAGTGGTACCACCATCAACAGCTGTCCTAGGATGTACGAAAAAACAAGCTAGGCAAGCCCCGGGAATCCTCCATGGCCCCTGCTTCAGTTCCTGCCTCGAGTCCCCTTCAAGACAGGCGAGACTAAGCTGTGCAATGAAACCCTTCCTTCCTCAAGTTGTTTTATCACAGCAACAGACAGAAACTAAGAACTCAGGTTTCTTGGTCCATCAGTCCTCATATTCCTGAGACAGGTCTCTCACTCACTGAGCTCGGAGCTGGGCTCTTGACCAACAAGCACAGTGACCACACACATCAAAGCGCTGGGGTTACAGCCCGCCCTATTATTTGTATATTTAACTTATTTACTCAGAGATCAGAGGTCAATCTGTAGGGACCAGTCCTAACCTTTCACTATGTGGTTGATTTGGGTCTAAACTCAAGTTGTCAAGTTGGTAACATCACCCTGACTTGCTGAGCCATTTACCAGGCCCTGGTATTATGACTTTTTAGATGGATAAACTCGGGTCCTCATGCTGGGACAGCAAATGTTCTTATCCACTGAGCCATCTCCCTAAGCACCACAAATTTCTTAAAAATAAAAATGGATGAAAAGGTAGAACAACCAATCTGAAGGCAGGAATGTATCATGATAACTTTTAACAAAGTTCTTGGCTCAAATATGAGAGAAAAAAACTGAATTTAAAAATTGGAAAAAAAAATTCAATTTGGAACCTACTGTTTTTGAGGACAAAAATCTTACCTTCCCTTGAAGGCATTCAATCAAGTGACCAATCGTCATCCGAGAGGGGATGGCGTGGGGGTTGATGATGATGTCAGGAGTGATGCCTTCACAAGTAAAAGGCATGTCCTACAAAGAAAAGTTTAAGAGACTTAGAGATACTGGAATCTCTTAGAGACAAAGCTAGACCTAACACACTCAAGCAAACCTTTCAATGTCCTAATTCTCTTCAACATGACGGGTTAACAAATACTAAGTTAAGAAAAAAACATGAAGTAACAGGAAATTTTAATTAATTTTTCAATATAACTCTGGGCTAGGTGTGAGGAAGATCGAAGACACCTACCTCTTGCCTGTACTGAATCCCACAGGTGCCCTTCTGACCATGCCGGCTAGCAAATTTGTCTCCAATCTGCGGAATTCTAACAGAACGCACCTGATTTCACATAAAAACGGGTTAGAAACCGAAATGTAGTACATTTCTAAAACAGTCTACATATATAAAGCTATACTCACCCTTATTTTACAGAATTTATATCCTTCCTGGTTGAGAGTTACCATGACCTGGTCCACAATGCCTGTCTCACTAGTTCTGAGGAAAGTGCTGCAGTCCCTCTTGGTGTAGCGCCTGTTGGTGCTCTCCAGCTCGTCCTCATTCTCAGGTAAGGTGACAGTTTTGCCGATGATAACATCATCTCCTGACACACGAACCCCTGGAGCTATCAAGCCATCGTCATCCAGCTTGTCGTAAATGGCATGCCTCATACCTAGGAGGAAACAAACAGGGAACGCTCTTAAATTACACTAAAGAAAAGTATTTAGATGCCACATAATCCTCCCAGCAAGCATGAGAAACACCTATAACTCTGCTCCAAATCCTTGATAAAGTCACAATAAACACCACAAATCCTGTTCATTACTGTCCTTATTCCAAACACTATAAACTCTGCACTCTGATATCATACTTTATAAAGAAAAAATGAAATCCACCACACCTGGGCACGGAGACACACGCCCTTAACCCCAGCACTCAGGAGGCAGAGGCTCTCTGAGAGTGAGGCCACCAAAGGCTACATAGCAAAGACCTGGTCTCAAAGTGCGGCTGTGGTGGGAGGGAGTCTGGAGAGCTGGCTCAGCAGTTACGTCACTAGCTGCTCTTCCAGAGGACCACGGCTCAATTGCCAGGACTCACACGGCAGCTCGTCACTGGCTGCAACTCCAGGCAGATGCTCTCCTATGACTTCCATGGAGTAATTGACAAGAAGAAACAATAACTTCTAGGTAGCTTTTCATCATTTAAAAAATGTTTAGCAATATTTTAGCTAATAACTTTTTAAAGATTTAGTATATATATATAGTGCTCTGCCTGCATGTACACCTGCATGCCAGAAGAGGACATCAGATCACATAAACGGTTGCTGAGACTTGAACTCAGGACCTCTGGAAGAGCAGTCAGTGCTCTTAATCTCTGAACCATGAGCCATAGCTAATAAATTTTACAGCTTTCACCACAGTTTAGGGAAGGCACTGAAGAACAGGAGCCAACGGCACAGTAAGAAAGCACCTGGAGATGTGGCCCATGAGACCACACGGCCTCTCTTCCTTTCCTGAATATCTTCCTCACAGACTGACAGGACAAAAGATCTGAATTGAGAGTACGCCCTTCAGTGTGAGCACTAAGAGAACCGCAGGATGCACACTCCACAGTGCAGCGGAGGAAAGGCAGCACAGCGCACCACTGCACAGGCCAGCACAGCGAGCTGCCTGTGCACCCCACAGTTGATGACGCTGTCTCTTACCCTGGCATGTCTCACGTGTAGGCTTCTCAAACACTTCTTCTTGATCAAATCCTTTTTTAGACTCCTGTTCTTTGTATGATCGGTAGAACACAGACCTAAAAGCAGAGGTCCAGAGGTCATTTCTGTTGTCTTTTAGTAAGAGGGCTTAACTGGTATTTGGGGAAAGTCTGAAGCACAAAACAAAGACGAGAAGCACCATGCACTAGGACCCGAGTTCCACTCTAGCGGGCCTCACACAGCAGCGGACGCACAAGCGTGCCCCTGGCATCGTGGGCGAGAGCAGGAGGAACCAGGTCACTAAGTTCCTACTGACAGAGTCCCCTCATAAGAGCCTGAGCAACGCACCCTCGGCCTGCTCGGGTACCTCCACTGAGGAGTTTTCATATGAAGTTGTAACGTCCATGCTACACAGTCCTAGTTCTACTCTATAAATTCCACAGGCAGAAAATTTTCTCTTCTAAATCCCTGTGTTTTAAAAAACCTTCTTATGTTACTTTTTAAAATTAACCTTTTTATCAGTAAAAAAGAGAAAAACAGGAAGCCAAATGGGTTGATGCACATTCGTAAGACGACAGAGGCAGAAGAACTGCCACGAATTCAAGGCCAGCCTGGACTACACGGTGAATTCAAGGCCAGCCTGGACTACACGGTGAATTCAAGGCCAGCCTGGACTACACGGTGAATTCAAGGCCAGCCTGGACTACACGGTGAATTCAAGGCCAGCCTGGACTACACGGTGAATTCAAGGCCAGCCTGGACTACACGGTGAATTCAAGGCCAGCCTGGACTACATGGTGAATTCAAGGCCAGCCTGGACTACATGGTGAATTCAAGGCCAGCCTGGACTACATGGTGAATTCAAGGCCAGCCTGGACTACACGGTGAATTCAAGGCCAGCCTGGACTACACGGTGAATTCAAGGCCAGCCTGGACTACATGGTGAATTCAAGGCCAGCCTGGACTACACGGTGAATTCAAGGCCAGCCTGGACTACACGGTGAATTCAAGGCCAGCCTGGACTACACGGTGAATTCAAGGCCAGCCTGGACTACATGGTGAGACTCTTGTCTCAAAAAACAAACAAGAATATATAGAAAACACACCATAATTTTGCCAGTACTTATTTTGGAGTCCTAAGATTTTTTTTTTTTTTTGGTTTTTCGAGACAGGGTTTCTCTGTAGCCTTGGCTGTCCTGGACTCACTTTGTAGACCAGGCTGGCCTCGAACTCACAGCGACCCGCCTGCCTCTGCCTCCTGGGTGCTGGGATTAAAGGCGTCCACCACCACGCCCGGCTTCTAAGATTTCTTTTTATTTCTTTCTGTTTCTGAATTATCTAAATGCAAACATATGTGTGTGTGTGTGTGTGTGTGTGTGTGTGTGTGTGTGTGTGTGTGTGTGTATTTTTTTTTAACAACAGAAAACATTTAAACTATCACATATGAAAACCTAGAGACACAAGAATAATTGTCTGTAGTTGTGTGACCATCAACCAGATCTGCTTCTGGATTCGGGCAGTCAAACATTTAAAAAATGTTTTCAAAACTGGGCAGTGGTAGCACATGCCTTTAATCCCAGCACTTAGGAGGCGGAATTCTGAGTTCAAGGCCAGCCTGGTCTACAGAGTAAGTTCCAGGACAGCCACACAAAGAAAACCTGTCTCGAAAAACAAGAACAAAAAAAACCTGTTACCAAAAGCTGACCTGAAAAAGCCTCGATCCACAGCTGACCGATTCATGATAACGGAGTCTTCTTGATTATAGCCCGTGTATGATGCGATGGCCACAATTGAGTTGATTCCTGCAGTACATTGAATAACACATTAAAGGACCATCTGGGAAGCAAGGAAACCCATCCTTTCTTTAAAACGCATTTTCTTCAATCATATTTGTCACAAATGGTTGGATGTTTGTATCATGGAAATTGTTGCTGTCTGTTCCTCCCTGAACCTGTGTGTGAGGCAACTGCTCTGCTAGCTAAAACCCGGAAACTGTCCCTCCTAGTGAGGCCTAGTTCTACAGGCAAGTCAGTTTGTAATTACAGAGTGCTTCCCTGCTCAAGTCTCTGGATCTCCATGGCAACTCTGTGCCTTAACAAAGGTAAGTATGCATGACCCCAGGGCAAATAAGCATCAAACGCAGGCCTGAGACCCTTACCTCCTAATTTATAAATATGAAGCTGGGACTGCCCTGCTGCCCTCTCCTCACGCCACCACAAAGTGATGCTAACATTTCTTTTTCCTTTTTTTTTTTTTTTCCTCCTAGATAGAGTTTCTCTGTGTAACCTTGGCTGTCCTGGACTCTATAGACCAGGCTGGCCTTGAACTCAGAGATCTGCCTCCCTCTGCCTCTGCCTCCCTGAGTGCTGGAATTACAGGCATGTGCCACCACTCCCAGCTGACAAAGACCAGGTGTGGTGACAAATGCCTATCATCTGACACTGAGGGAAGGGCTGAGGCAGGAGAATTATTTGAGCTCAAGAATTTGAAAACAACCTAGGCAACCTAAGACCATCCCATCTCTACAGAGTATAGGGAAGGAGAAGACAGGGGGAGAATGGAGGAAACAAGGAAAAAGAGAGAGAGAGCGAGAGAGAGAGAGAGAGAGAGAGAGAGAGAGAGAGAGAGAGAGAGAGAGAAAACAAACCAGCAAGCAACGTGTTCAAAGGATAAAGGCACTTTCTTGCTGTGCAAGCCTGGCTAACTGAGTCTGATCCCAGAACCTACATAAAAGAATAATTGACCCCACAAAACTGCCCTACAATCTATATGCATGGCATGGCACCCACACATAATAATAATACATAAAAGAGATTGACTTATTGTAAGGATTAAGTCAGGAATTAAGAAGCCCATAGTTGTATTCCCAGCATTCAGGAGGCATATGTAGGAAAATCAGCCTATGCTACATAGTGAGCCAGCTTCACACACACACACACACACACACACACACACGCACGCACGCACACACACACAAATTGGTAACACAGTATAACATAGTAACTAAATTATTAGGAATTGTTAAAAACAAAGGAAGACAGATGATACAAAGACCTCCCAAGCCCATGAATCAAAATTAATACTGACACAAACTCTGGTGCCCCATATTTGTCCACTTCTCCTTGGTGGGGAGGCCTGGTGGCACTCAGAGAAAGGATAGCAGGCTATCAAGATGAAACTTGATAGCCTATGACCATATAGCGGAGGAGGAGGTCCCCCTTGGTCACAGATATAGAGGAGGGGAAAAGGGTGAAAGTGGGAAGGAGGGAGGAACAGGAGGATACAAGGAATGAGATGTAATCTCAATAAATTAATTAAATTAAAAAAAAAAAAACAAGCTTTAAAAAAAAAGAATTACTATTGTGGAAACGGCATCCTGCCATGGGCCAACTACACATTCAATGCCTTACCAACAAAATTCCCAGCCATTCTTCACAGATACAGAGAAAGCAACCTTATTCATTTGAAAGCAGAGACACTAGACAGCCAAAGCAATCCTGAGCATAAATAGTACTAGCTGGCCAGGCATGGTGTTGAACACCTTTAATCCCAGCACTCGGGAGGCAGAGGCAGGCAGATCTCTGAGTTCAAGGCCAGCCTGGTCTACAAAGTGAGTCCAGGACAGCCAAGGCTACACAGAGAAACCCTGTCTCAAAAAAAAACAAACAAAAAAAAGTGTTCAACATCATCAGCCATCAGGGAAACAGAGATTAGACCTGCTTTGAGACTCCCTCCCACCCCTGTCAAATAGGCTATTCAAAAGAAACACTCAATAGAATGCTGACAAGGATGTGGGAAAGAGAAACCCCTACTCACCTTTATAAGGAGTGCAAACTGCTGCAACCACTATGAAAATTAGTGAGTTTTTTCAAAAAGCTCAAACTGTAATATCATATTTTAATAACCTATGGAGTCCAATTTCTACTGCTCATATATATACTCAGGGTGTGAGGTCATCCACTGAAGCGGAATAGAACTACCAATAGCCACACCCTTTAAAAAACGGATTCCCCCTCTCTAGGGAGCCATCAGCTCCAAACCTTCCCTTTTAAAATAACACTCACACTGCTCAGGCTCTCTCCACACCACGAGAACAAGCGCTAGCCACACACAGTGACACTCCAGCCACACTACACTGCCATGACTACTACCTAGCCCTCCATCTCGTGGGTTCACCAAGCAAGGCCTTGCTCAAACTCACATTCAAATACCCCGTTTACCAGGATCATTCCTTCATAGAAGCAGCCAACATCCCAACAGGAATCATTAATTTTGACACTGTACTTCTTCTTTTTTCTTTTGGTTTTTCGAGATAGAGTTTCTCTGTGTAGCCTTGGCTGTCCTAACTCACTCTGTAAATCAGGCTGCCTCCTGAGTGCTGGGATTAAAGGTGTGTGCCACCACAGCCGGCCCCCTTGATACTGTATTTCTTTCTTTTTTAAAGATTTATTTTTATTTATTTATTTATTTAAACAGTATTCTGCCCAAGTGCCAGAAGAGGGCACCAGATCTCATTATAGATGGCTGTGAGCCACCATGTGGGTGCTGGGAATTGAACTCAGGACCTTTGGAAGAACAGCCAGCGCTCTTAACCTCTGAGCCATCTCTCCAGTGCCAATTGATACTATATTTCAAAAGGACTTTGTGCCCCAACAAAACTTTTTCCACATACCCACCATTTTATTCATTCATGTTTCCCGAATTCTAAAGTCTGTAAGAGCAGTCACTGTACTGCACACATTGTCCAGTCTTCCCAGGCACTTCCTATTACAGTGTCGTAAGCATTGCAAAATCTTAAAAAACAGAGCAAAGGGGACACACCTGCTGGCAGCTCTCTAAACCGTAAATATTCCATAGACCTTGTCGTCACAAGTGGTTTCTGAGGGTAATACAGAACATGGGCCAAGGTGTCCATCCGCACGTGGAAGTTGGTGATATAAACTCCCATAGCCTGCTTGCCCATAGCAGACTGGTACGTGTTTCTAGGGGACTAACGGTAAAAACAAAAAATAAAGACAATAAGTATTTAACAACAAAGCAGAAATAAATTGGTTAAAAAGTTTCTGACTCTTCTTCTCAAAGACAGGTGATAACCACTGTGGCTCTCAACTAAAAACAAGAACAGATAAACTGTGGCAGTTTAATGGGAAATGCCCCACAGTCTTGGGCATCTGAACTCTTGGTTCCCAGTTGACGGTGCTGTTCCGGGAGGGTTAGGAGGTGTAGCCTTGCTGGCAGTACATCATTGGGGACCGGCTCTGAGCCTTCATAGCCACATGCTATCCCCACTTTGCTCTCTGCTTCATGCTTCTGGATAAGGATGTGAGCTCTCGGCTTTCTGTCCCCGGGCTCTGCTCCTCCCTCACGGACTATTATCTCCTCTGGAAGCAGAACCCAAAATAAACTCCATCCTTAAGTTGCCTTTGGTCATGGTATTTTATCACAGAAATGGAAAAGTAACCAATACACACGGCAAAGTGCTGATTCTGTAGGCGCTAGACCCCTCTGGCAGGATTTCATACTAATTCCTAATACTTATTACTTCCCGGGTTCTCTGAAAATCAGAAGGCAGAACACGACCAACCTGGTTATGATCAGGAAAAGGGATAATAGATGCGCAGACGCCAAGAATCATTGATGGGTGGATCTCACAGTGGGTGTACGTGGAGCAATACGCCACTTCTTTCTCCTGCAAGTCATCGGGAGTCATTGCGAGCATCACCGTCTCTTCTTCCAGCGTGTCGATGTATTCTACTACCCCACTAGCCACCAGATCCTGCCAACTAAAAAATTCACTCCATTTCATGAAATACTTTAATACAAAGCCTACTGCTCAAAAACTACCCCTATTTGTGTTTCTACTAATACAAAAGAAATTCAAACAGAGACATATGATTGCTACTGTGAAAAGGCCTACATTATAAAGCACTTGCAATTTACTTTGTTTTAAAGATCTACGCTTGTGGAGTAGTAAAATGCAGAGTGAGGTCTGGTAGAATATATACCCACTCCTTACTCATACTTACTAGTGAAAGGGCATCATGATAAAAATGGCAAAATAGGCTAGTACGAGTTGAGAGCCTTCACTTTTTTACAATGCTTATTATTTTATAACAGATCTATGATATTATTAAAAGTAAAATTTTAAAGCAAGTTCATCTTTATTTATTATATTTCTTATTTATACAGACTCCGCTGAGGCAAGAGCATCATAAGTTCAAGGTCAGGCCTGGGCTTCATTGTGTGTTACAGGTCATTCTAGCCTATATAGCAAGAATGTTCCCAAAACATATATTGCTCACACTGTCTGTACTATGCCCTGCATTACACAGGCTATTTCTAATTAAATTGCTCATCAGTCATATCAAAAGACTTTCACAGTTCAGCACAAATCCATCATGTCCACTGTACAATAACAAAAACTAAGAAAAATAAATACAGCTGCTGATGAAAAAGCTTCTCCCATGGCACCAATAATATTGTGACCTGAGTAGTGACACTGGCTTACAGCCTGTGATAACACTAAATTACATACTACCCATCTCAATTCTGTGAACACTCGCATTTCTTTCTCACCCACGGTCTCACCTGTAGTTGTTATATTCTCTCTCTTTCAACTGGTCAATGTGTCTCTTCTTCAAAAGAAGCTTTTGTTTTTCCACAATCAGAAGCGGTCTGCAAATACGGCCTGCGTCTGTATAGATCCGAATCTCCCGCTCCCGAATATCTCTGATCATAGAAACCTAGATATAAAGTCAGAACAATCTCATGAACTCTTCTCTCTCTCTCTCTTTTTTTTTTTTTTTTTTTTTTTTTTTTGTCTGATGACAACTCAGCAAAAAACAACAACAACAAAAATTAAAAACAAGTAGCTGGGAATAGTGGATCCACCTATAACACCATCACTCAGGAAGCTAACTGGAGAGGATCAGTTGATTCTAGAACTTTTACCAGCATGGGCAAATGAGTAAGATTACACTAAGCTGGGCATAGTGGCACACACCTTTAATGCCAGAGAGGCAGAGGCAGGTGGATGGCTGTGAGTTTGAGGCAAGTCCAGGACACAAGGAAACCCTGTCTCCAAAAAAAACACAAACAAAAACTAAAAACAAAACAAAACAAAGCACTAAGAGTTGGAGAGGTTGCTCAGCTGTTAGTATCACTCGCTGCTTTGCTGCTATTATAGACAACCCAAGTTCAGCTCCCAGCACCACATGGTAACTGACAACCATCTGTCACTCCAGGTCAAGAGGATCCTGCACCCACATCTGGCCTCCACAGGCACCAGATACACATGTGGAGCACATACATACATATAGACAGACAGACATTCATACATGTAAAATACAAGGGCTGAGGACACACACAGTTAGTTCAGCAGCAGTGAAGAGCTTGCCTTAGCATACGAGGCTCTAGGTTTGCTCTTCAAAACTACACATGCAAAAAAAATTAAAATAAAATAAATTTAATAATAGAAACAAAATAAATAAAACTATCAAATTTTAAGTGAACCAAGTATCGAACAAAATAGATACACCGGGAAGTAGTGGAGCACACCTTTAATCTCAGCACTCAGAAGGCAGGAGCAGGCAGATCTCTGAGTTCAAGGCCAGCCTGGTCTACAAAGCAAGGCTACACAGAGAAAGAAACCCTGGCTCGAAAAACCAAAATAAATAAATTTTCCTTGATTTTTCAAGTCAGGGTTTCTCTGTGTCCCCCTGACTGTCTTGGACTCATTCTGTAGACCAGGATAGTTTCAAACTCCAAAGACCCCCCCCCCCCCCGCCGCCTCTGCCTCCCCAGTGCTAAGCTAACCTTCTTAATTAATAACATCTGGAGGCAAGAGCACATAAGTCGGTAAGAAATGACAAAAACACTTTTTCAGCACCAAAACACACGTATATAAAATATTTGTTTTGGATTTGTTTACTTGCTGTTTTTGGCATTGTCCCTGTAGGGGTGGAGAATGAGCCTGGCTATGCCAGCACGTGCTCTACCACTGAGCTACAGCCCAACCCTTATTTTAGTACCTTACTAATTAATCACAGGTGTCTCAGCCTGCCATCTTCCAGTAACTAGCCCTATGTTGCTCTTTATTTTAACCAAGGTCTCTCTAAGTAGCTCTGTCTAGGAACACTTTGTGTAGAGCAGCTGGCCTTAAATACACACAGGTGTGTCCCCTGACTCCAGAACGCTGGGACTGAAGACATGCACACCATGTCTGGCTAGTGCTGCCTTGCCCATCTCTCCCCTTTATTCCAAAGCCTGACTTCCTCACCCAGCAAACAAATGGCTTAAAGTCCACCTAGAGTACCTACCAGCTACAGGTCATTACTTGAAATATGACCATACTACAAGGATAAATTCAGAGTCAAAAAATCTAATATTTTCTAAAACGCAAAATATTGCACTAATACTTTTAAATCTATAATGTTTTAAGGGTAACATTTTGGATGTATCAGTTAAATACAGTGTTAAAAGTTATTTTGTTTGTTTCTGCTTTACTTTTTTAGTGTGACTACTGAAAAATTTTAACTGTGTATGTGGCTCACACTGTATTTCTACTGAATGGCCCTGGTCCACAAAACACATTCCTAGAAATATAATAAGTATTTTGGAAAAATAAGCACTACAGAATCTATGGCTACTTAATAGCACTACAATTTGAAGTGCTTCTATGTAAAGAAGTCAAAAAGGAAACTCACTGGGCAGTGGTGGTACACACCTTTAATCCCAGCACTCAGGGAGGCAGAGGCAAGCAGATCTCTGTGAGTTCAAGGCCAGCCTGGTCTACGGAGTGAGCTCAAAGACTACACAGAGAAATCCTATCTCAAAAGACAAAAAATAAAAAACAAAACAAAAACAAAAAGGAAATTTAATTTTCAGTGAGTCACCTAATTCTACTATATAATCTTAGAAGTCAATGACTAGAATAAACTAATTGTCCAAAAATTGGAAAATTAAAAACTGAGTCATACTTCCCATAAAATCATTTCTAAAAAAGGGAAATCATAGGAGGCAGAGTCAGATGGATCTCTGTGAGTTCGAGGCCAGCCTGGTCTATAACTACAAAGTGAGTCCAGGACAGCCAGGGAGGGCTGTTACACAAAGAAACCCTGTCTTGAAAAACTAAAAAAAAAAGAAAGAAAAGGAAAACAAGGTCAGAGTGTGCAAAGGTCCTTACTCCTTGGTGACCTGGGTTCAATCCCAGAAACCAACTTGACAGAAAGAGAAAACTGACTCCCCACAGCTATCCTCAGACCTCCATATGTAAGTCACAATACATACCCATTATGTGCACAGCATACACACAAAGTAAATAGATAGGTAGACAGACAGACAGACGGAGCTTTTGAGGGAGGGGGGACAGGGTTTCTCTGTGTAGCCCTGGCTGTCCTGGACTCGCTTTGTAGACCAGGCTGGCCTCGAACTCACAGTGATCCACCTGCCTCTGCCACCCAAATACTAGGATTAAAGGCATGTGCCAACACGCCCAGCTACATAAGGAGCTTTTAAAAAGTGTTTAAAAGATATATAAAAGGCAGGTAATTCTTAAAATCGCCTAAAGTATCAGACTCTTGACAACAGACTTGACAATTCAGAGAAGTCCAGTTCACAGGGAGATACCAACACAAAGACAGTTTTCACTAGTCTTATGCTTTCTCTACAGATCTCACGGGACACACCATTGAGCTGGTTACAGATTCTCACTTCAAACTGGAGACGCAGCTCGGTGGAGGAGCATCTGCCTAATATGAACATGCCATGGATTCAACTGTCACCACTGTAAAAAAGGAGAAAAGAGAGGGAAACTTCTTACCTCCGACACGATGATGTCCATCTGGCGCCGCAGCTTCCTCAGCGTGTTCATCAGCTGTTCTGGATCTTTGTGGATCCCAACCCAGCAGCCATTAACAAAAATCTTGGTTGCACTATATGAAAAACCAAAAGCATTGTAGACTTAGGGGACTTATACTAACCACAACTTGAAAATTGGTAACAGTTTAAAGAGAACTCATCTGCACACACTCAGCAATGGCTGCAGGAGAAATCTCTTCTAAATTTTCCATGCTCCACTCTTCTAAAAACTCCAAAATTGGCGAAGGTTGAGATCCAACTGAAATATAAGCCATCAGGGCTAAATTCTTCACAAGTCCTACAGCATGGCCCTAAGGAATAAGCCACGCATTTATTAACATCTGTATTATGTTCCTATAAAAACTGTTTTTTACATTTTATTTTCAATTTGACTTCAAGGTATACATATAACTTTCTAAAAAAAAGACTACTAAAAAAAAAAACCCTTGATTTTGAAAGTATGATGAATAATTAACTAAAACATTTCTTGGGATAATTGTGACCTATATATTAGCAGACTTTTTTTTAAAGTTTCTTAGAAACCGGGTGGTTGCATACACCTTTAATCCCAGCACTCAGGAGGCAGAGGTAGGCGGATCTCTGTGTTCGAGGCCAACCTGGTCTTCCAGGACAGCCAAGGCTACACAGAAAATCTGTCTCAAAAAAAAAAAAAAAGTTTCTAAGCATATATCAATTACAATTACACATTTCAATGACATTTTCATATATATTTCATTATAACATTTTCATACAAGTAAAATACCTATTTCTTTTTTTAAGTATTTTTTTTTAGTTTGGAGGAGGTACACATGTACAAGGTTCACAGCAGCCAGAGGTGAACTCCAGATGGCCTGTTCATAACCTCTGACCCATCTCCCCAGCCACTACATAATGAATTTTGGTCATATTCAATCCCTCTCTCCACTCCTGCCTCCCCCCCACACACACTACTATTACTCCTTTTCTTCTTTCCAGCTCTGAAGCTACTTGCCTTTTTGTTCTGAGTGAGTTCTGTCAGGGCTGCTTATAGAACAATGACCCATGTGCGCTTTACCTACAGCTACACTACTGAAGAAGATGTCTCTCTTGCCTCCATCCACTGACATCTTCATTAGCAAACTTTAAGCTGAGCATTAACCTACAATGCATTACCTCTGGAGTCTCAGCAGGACACACCATTCCCCACAGTGTATTATGCAACTGTCTTGGCTTTGCTAGCTTGCCATCTCTACCAATCGGTGAATTTAAACGACGCAGGTGAGAAAGAGTAGATGCAAAAGTCAGGCGGTTTAATACCTAGAAAAGGAAGGAACAAATCTTTAAAATCTGAGTAAGCTCCATAATTCCGTTATCACAGTTAAGTGAAGTTACATTTTTTACAAGCCACTGAGTTATCTTTGTCCGTAATCTTTTTACCTAGTAAGCTATCTCCCTGGTCCCAATTTACTTTGTCAATTATTTTATTCCTTGTTGTCTTTTAGCCCTAGAATGGCAGTTGGCTTATGTTAGCTACTACTAATAGGTATTAAAGTATATGATATTAACTCACACCTTTCTGACACCACTCCGTCAGTACTAACCCCAGCACTTTCTCCAGGCTGAGTCTAACAGACGCTAATACCAATTGCAAGTATTTCTGAGACATTAAGCACAATACTACTTACACAAAGTCTTATAAAATCTACATGTGGGGCTGCAGCTTCTTTGTGAGCTGCTGTTTCTGCCCTCCTCTCTCTCACTCGAACTATTTCTAAATTGTGCTTCAACACTGAACTCAGCTGTCACCTACTAAAAATAGTTGGTTCACCTATTAGGCTCAATGAATGTCTTTTGTCAGCATTCCCAGACAACTTATCATAATTCTCAGAGCCTTTTTGTTTGGTTGGTTTTGGTTTTTCAAGACAGGGTTTCTCTGTGTAGCCTTGGCTATCCTGGACTCGCTTTGTAGACCAGGCTGGCCTCGAACTCACAGAGATCCTCCTGCCTCTGACTCCTGAGTGCTGGGATTAAAGATATGTGCTGCCACTACCAGGCCGTCCCAGGATTTCTTAAATCATCTATGTTTCTAGGAATCAGGAACTTAAATTTGGAATCTCACTGCCAAATCAATCAGGTAATGCTGATATTGGCTAGTTTTTTAAAAAAATATGAAAGTATATAAACTAGGATAGTTGTACACACCTGTAAGTCCAACACTTGGGAGTAGAAACAGAAGAACTGTCTAAGTTCAAGGCCAGGCCAGCCTAGTAGGGAGACTTTATCTCAAAAAAGATTAGCTTAGTCTTGAAAGTTAATGCCTAGTCACTACTTACAACGCCTTTCTAGTGGGCCAGTGGCTGAAAGGCAAGCACCTTCCACACACAAATAAAGATAACAGATCTCACACCTTGTCATCTGACCTCCACACAAGTGTCATGGTGCCTGCATCCCCCACACTATTTAAAATATAATTAAAAGTTGGGCGTGGTGGCACACATCTTTAATCCCAGCACTCGGGAGGCAGAGGCAGGATGATGGCTGTGAGCTTGAGGCCAGCCTGGTCTACAAAGCGAGTCCAGGACAGCCAAGGCTACTGAGAAACCCTGTTTCAAAACAGCAAAACAAAACAACAATGTGTGTGTGTGTGTGTGTGTGTGTGTGTGTGTGTGTGTGTGTACACACATATAAAAAGATGAATTTTAGCTAGGTAGTGGTGGTGCATGCCTTTAATCCCAGCCCTTGGGAAGCAGAGGCAGGTGGGTCGCTGAGTTCGAGGCCAGCCTGGTCTACAAAGCTAGTTCAGGACAGTCAAGGCTACATAGAGAAACCCTGTCTCGAAAAAAACAACAACAACAGCAACAAAGATGAACTTTAAAGCTTTCAACAGGTGATGTACTTCATGTGGTAGAGAGCTTGCCAACACGCATCTGCCTCTGGGTTCAATCTCCAGTATCTCATAAAGGGGCACAGTAAAACATGCTGATAAAGAACCCTAGCACTTGGAAGGGAGAAATGTTAGACACTCAAATTCACCTTTAACCTTGTATGGCAAGTTCCCTATGAACGCACAGCACAGTGGCCATCTCACCTGAGACACCCCAGCTCTGGCTTGATGAGCTTTCTTCTGGTCACCCCAGTTCCCAGTGGCTAGAGAGTATTTTAGGCCATCGGAAATGATCCTTGTTTTAATTGCTAGCTCCAAGTTAAAGTCCTTTCCACGATCAATAAACTTCTGTGCATAGATTCGTACTTCTTTCAGCAAATTCTTAAACATGCTGTCAAATAAGATGGTGTTATTGTAAAGATGGAAAACTCTACAAAAACATGCATTTTCAAGAAAGACAATACCCGCCAAGAAAGGCCATGGCAGTGTAAGCTACTATGACTCTTTTTAGGTCTATATATCCTGCATACACATATAGTAGACAGAACAATTAAGATAATGTGCTTACAGGAAAAAATCTTTAGTGAGGCAATGACTAAAAAAGGATATGATAAACTAACCTAGGGACTGAGGAAATGGGTCAGTCACTGAAGTCCTGCTACGAAAGCATGAGGACGTGAGCGTGAATGCATGTGTACACTGACCATCGTGTGCACGCTGACCGCCATGTGCACGCTGACCACCGTGTGCACGCTGACAGCCGTGTGCACGCTGACCGCCGTGTGCACGCTGACGACCACCGTGTGCACGCTGACCACCGAGTGTACACTGACCATGGGGGACACCCTGGGCACTAAGGAAGACCCATCTATAAAGGAAGTAGTGAGTCCTCCCTACAACTCAGTATGCAATTCCTTACCCTCTAAATAAGAACGCAAGCAGAGGCCCAGCGAGATCCAATCTTTTGTTTCCATAGTGATCTCTGTCGTCTAGTTCTCTTCTACCCAAAGCTGCTAGAAGTAACCTATGAACCATATACCTAGAAAAGAAATAATCAAAACACAACTTGTAACATTCTTAGCTTTAAAGAAAAAACTTTACCTCAATAGTAACATTTAGCAAAGACCGTCAGACAGTAAAATTTAACTTACCCTAAGAAATAGGCCTTTTTGGTCTCACAGAAATCACTGACACCAACATGAGGGAGCATTTCTTTCTGTAAGACTTCTTTTGCATACTTAATTCTTTTCTCCTTAGTAACACCAGGCTTTGCCCCTCTTGAACCGATGAAGTTTAAGGCAACATTCTGCTCTTGGATGACAAACGCCTCATCAAGAGAGGGCTTAACCTAGCAAACAGTCTACAGTAAGTTTTTTCAGAGTTATATTTTTACCTAAACTAATTTTATTAACATGGAAAGTAAATCTGACCTATTTTTAGAAAATCAAGGAATCTCAACATCCCCCAACATGGAAGGCTCCTCGGAGATGGAGAGATCTGTTAAATCCACCCAGTATGAGTGATTTCACTTTCTCGAAAAATACAAGTAATTCCTCTATTTTTAAAGTAGTATATATTTTATGTTTTAACGACTGGTGCTTTAAAACAAAAGCCAAAAGCTGGGCGTGGTGGTGCACACCTTTAATCCCAGCACTCGGGAGGCAGAGGCAGGCAGAGCTCTGTAAATTCAAGGCCAGCCTGGTCTACAAAGCGAGTCCGGGATGGCCAAGGCTAACACAGAGAGACCCTGTCTCGGAAAAACAAAACAAAACAAAACAAAATGCCAAAAATAAGACATTTCTTTTGGGTATCTCAAATACATTTAGAGAAGTTTCATGATGCAACTAAAATTTACTGGGCTACAGATGTTTTTCTTTTCAGTGTTTGTAGAAAGAAACACTTAACCTATCAGTGAAATCACTCGCTACCCTGAAAAGCAGACTGTTTTACAACTGCAATGATAGAGACCCACGTTCCATTCCTGCCGTCATCTACGGCCTCTGAGCAATCAGGTCAATAGTTTCCCCATCTAGGAAAGGGTTAGGGAAAATAACTCTTCCTCAGGCTCTAACTCAGTGTCTGAGAGCTTGCCTACCACATGTGGACTGAGGTTTAACCCCCAGCACCCAACCCCCCCAAAAATTTTTTTTCCTGAGTTCTACTCCAATTTTAAAATTCTCAATTTCCAATTATACACAATAGTGGGCATAATAAATAGTGGTAACAATAAGGAGCTCGGTGTGTGTAATTACTCTCCAATCATGTATCTTATCACACATATGGATGCTTTTCTAGAGTGTGACCTAAGTGTTTTCTCTCATTCGTCCACAATTCTAAACATCCACATTCTAATCATGGTACCAAAGGTCAGGAAAAGGCCACATAATGCAGTCAAGGTCAGGTATGGTGGCACAAGCCTGCAATCCCAGCACTCGACAGAGTCAGAAGACTGCCAGCCTGGTATACACAGTGAGATCTAGGACCACCAGGGAGAAAAAGTGAGACCTGCCTCAAACAACAATAAAAATCCCGCAATATATGGTGGGTCAAGTAATAATTTTTAAAGGAAAACTGGTACTACTATTATTACAAAACTATTTGGTTATGGTTAATAGGATTTCAAGAAGGAATCAACAACTAAAATGTACTTTCAAAATATTAAAAATGTAGAATGAATGCTGGACTCATAGGCCTGTAAAAAAATCAGTCTACACTTCATAAGAACTAAAAGAACAAACAATAATCCTCAGAAACCAACATACTTAAAGCAAGTCAAGAAGTCAGGCCTTTCACGTCACTGAGACAGGTTTGGTGGCAGGCACCTTTTCTCACTGAGCCATCTTGCTGCCGTAAAGTCGCTATTATTGGCATGAGTGATGCTTGTGCACCACAGCCTGCTGTGGAGGTGAGGGACTTTACATATGATCTGGGTGCTGAGCTGAGGTGCTCAGGCTTGTGTAGTAAGGGCTCCTATCTGCTGAGCCATCTTGCCAGAGAAAATTTTCGAGACAGGGTTTCTCTGTGTAGCCTTGGCTGTCCTGGACTCACTTTGTAGACCAGGCTGGCCTCGAACTCACAGCGATCCGCCTGCCTCTGCCTCCCGAGGGCTGGGATTGCAGGCGTGCGCCACTGATAATTATACTAAGATTATATCAGTGACTGTTCTGCTTCCTAGAAAATAAACACTGCACTAAAGAAACATGACATCCACAACTTATTCCCAAGTGGTCCAGAAAAAAATAAGACAGAGAAAATGCGACAAACCCAATTGAATCTGAGTAAAGACAACAGAAAGTTCTAGTACTATTCTTACAATTTTCCTGAAAGCTAGAAAATCTTTCAAGTAAAGTTTAAAAAAAAAGCTATCAACTACTCAATTTCCATTTTCACTGAACTGCAGCAGACTGCACACGTACAGGGTTTTCCTCACTGCTGCTTCTTCCCACTGCTGTCACTGAACCCCAGCTGCTTCCACTTTTCTTTTTTTTTTTTTTGGTTTTTCGAGACAGGGTTTCCTCTGTGTAGCCTTGGCCATCCTGGACTCACTTTGTAGACCAGTCTGGCCTCGAACTCACAGCGATCCGCCTGCCTCTGCCTCCCGAGTGCTGGGATTAAAGGTGTGCGCCACCACGCCCGGCTTGCTTCCACTTTTCATGTCTCTTTACAGAGAACTGTCAGGGAGAGACCTGGGCTGAGCTGAGGCACGTGACAGGTAAACTGCTCTGAAGAGCACTTCCGCTGCTTTACGGTAGCAACAACCAGCATCTCTAAGCGTCTTATAACAGGAAACACGCTTTTGCTTCCTCATTACCATTTCCATCATCTCTGGATCCTCAAAGTCATAGATGATGTGTTCTAAAATATCTCTATCTGACACAAAGCCCAATGCTCTGAACACAATTATGATGGGAACTTCTTGCTTGATGTATGGTAACGTTGCCACGATGCGCTGGCCAATAGCACTCTTCTTTGCACCCTAGAAAAGAAAGAGTGGTATCAGGGCGTGAATACACGAGAGCTCAGAGGGACACAGAAGCATCAGACCGCCCACTTTCCATGTACGCTGTATATTTCAAAAGAAGCACGTGTCTCTACTGTCCTACAGCTTCTTTTAAAACCATTGACACAACCCAGGCACAGTGGCGCACACCTGTGATCCCAGAACTCAGGAGGCAGAGGCAGGAGGATCACTGTGATGTCAGCCAGCCTGGTCTACAAAGTGAGTCTAAGATAGTCAAGGCTACACAGAGAAACCCTGTCTCAAAAAACCAAACCAAACCAAACCAAACAACCACTGAAACAGGCTTACTAAGTTCTTCTTTTTTAATTTGACACAGGACCTTACAATGTGGCCTGGCTGGCCTACAACTCAGAGTGACCTGGCCGCCTCTGTCCCTGGAGTGCTGAGATTAAAGATGTGCATCAGCACACCCAGCAGGGTTACTGACTTATGGACAGCCTGCTCATTTAAGTCTCCGAGAATGTCCATTCTCTTCTATCGGCTTGCCGAGATTCTCCAAGAATTACCAAATATAACATGTGGAAATGACTTTTGGCTGCCAAAGAATACAAAAAGGACTGTTACCATGCCATCTCTGTCTACAGTAAGAGGGGAATACAAAGTAAGATTGTGAGTGGCACTTAGAGAAATGGCTCAACTTAAGGGCACTTGCTGCTCCTGCAAATGACCCAAGTTCAGTTCCCAGCATCCACCTGGCAGCTCACAACTGTCTGTAACCTCAGTTCTAATGTCCAATGCCCTCCTCTGATCTCTGTGAATACTAAGAATGCACATAGTGCACACACATACGCAACAGGCAAAACACCTGTGTACATAAAATAAAAATAAACCTTAAAAGGAAATAGATTATAGGGTGCCAGTCACTGCACAAATGTCTTTAATCCCAGGCCCCCAGAGACAGATCTCTGTGAGTTCCTGGACTACCAGGACTGACCCTTCCTTTTTCAAGCTAGGTCAGGTTAAAAAGAAAAGAAGTATGGAAAGGCAAACACAGGGAAGCTAAGCACGAAATCAAAGCAAGTGAAATCAGAGCTCATCTATTTAGACAGTTTCTATAGTAACAGCCTCTCACCCGCAAGCATCTCTTCTCTCACATCTTCCTCTTGAACCACATACACATACAAACCCACAAGAAGTCACTAGGCCATGCGAGCAGTGATGGTTTCTCAGTTTTAGCCATATTGCTCTGCTTCAAATTCGTTTCCCTCCTTGACCTCATACTCTCAATCATGATTCCACTGTCACCTCCCTCCCCCACTTCAAACACCTTCCACGGAAAGCTCACTCCATCTCAGGAGTTACTCAGGAACAGGTGCTTAGACACTGCACTCAACTCTTCACCTTGAGCTAAGCTACACCTCCAGCCGACATCTCTCAACTGCTCTCTGGGTGCTTCTACATGGACTCGTAACATCCACTCAGTCAATTATTTGTATCATCATCGAGATGGATCACATGGTGAAGACATTTGCCACACTAAGCTGGACACTAGAGTTCAGTGATCAGAATGTAAAAAAAAAAGGTGAAAGAAAAAAACTGGCTCCAAAGTTGTCCTCTGGCCTCCAGCTAAGTGCTGTGATACATGTCCCCTGCCCCAGCATCGTGCACAAATACAGGATAAATATTTTTAAATTGGTTTTAGTGGCTGAAAAGGTAACTCAGCAGGTAATAGCACTGGCTGTTGGCTGTTCTACAAGAAGACCTAGGTTCAATTCCCAGCACCCACACTGGGCAGCTCATAATGACCTGTAACTACAGCTCCAAGGATATCCTATGTTTCTGGCCTCTTTGAGCTGCTGAACAACAGAGTTATGTAATGAGATCCTGGTTAAAAAAAAAAAAAAATCTTAAATAGTCTGGTAAATTATAAAACAAGGCCAGGACACTGTAATCCCAGCACTTGAGAGGCAGAGATGGGCAGATCTCTGAGTTTGAGACCAGCCTGGTCTACAGAGTAAGTTCCAGGACAGCTTAGACTCTCTTACACTGAAAAACCCTGGCTTGAAAAAAGGCAAAAACAACTTAAAAAAAAAAAACTTAAAAGAAATCAAACAGAGCTGGGCTATAACAGCTCAGTGAAAGGCTGTAGGCTCAATCCTCAACACAAAAAGAAGTAAACAAGACAAAGCACAAAGGAAGGAGCCCAAACATCACACGTCCCAAGCCACATCCTACCTGTCCTCCTCTCGCCAGCATGCTGACCCATATAGTACTGGTGGGCCGGGAAGAATTCTCCAGGCACGACCGGCATTCTCCTGTATAGGCGTACTTGGAATCCTTTTTGGCAAATACATACACTGTGTTTGTTGCCATTTTCTCTTGAGCTATCAGAACCTATAAAGACGGTAAGAAAGTTACAGCCAAGAAACAAACCCAGAAAGTCACTGAAGCAGCAAGAACAAAGCCTGCACAGTTATTCAATTTGGTCATACAGGCTCACACTTCACAGAAATATACAAGGTTCAACAACTGGCAAAATTTTAATGCACATTATGCACAACCTCATAAAGCTTTAGTTCATGAAAGTTTAGCTGTCACAACTTAAATAATTCAAGTATCACTCTCAGGTTATCTGTAGGAATGTGTATTTTTCTTTTTTATTTGTGTGTGAGAGTGAGCATGTGTGCATCCGTGTGTGTGTGTGTGTGCGCGTGTGTGTGAAGTCCCCATGGAGGTCAGAAGAGGGTATCAATGCCCTGGAAGTGAAGTTACAGGTGACGCTGCTGCTGCAGGTGAAGATGCTGAGAAGCAAAGTCTGACCCTCTGAGGAGGCAGGAGCATGTGCTCTTATCCCCTCTGCGGAGGCAGGAGCATGTGCTCTTATCCCCTGAGCCGTCTCCGGCCAGAGTGTCCATCTTTTCTTTTCATTAACGCTCTCTTTGAGTGTGTTTAAATAGCACCGTACCTTTTCTGATCCGTTAATAATAAAATAGCCCCCGGGATCCAAAGGACACTCGTTGAGCTCACACAGGTCGCGGTCTGTGAGGCCGTTCAGCAGGCAGTAGGTGGAGCGCAGCATGATTGGAATCTTCCCGATGAAGGTCTTCTGGTGCTGAGTCTGCAGCTGCTCTTCACCTTCCTTAATGACGGTCTTCGTTATGTCAACATAAAGCGGGGCCGAGTACCTTCAAAATCAAAGTGGGTCAGAACTGCCGTAGTTATTTGCTGAAATAACTCAAGTTATTTTAATTAAGTTTCCTAATTTTATTTACTATCAGGTGCTAACAAAGAAAAAGGTGTTATCTTACGTGAGATTTCTTAGCCTGGCTTCATTCGGCATCATTGGTGAAGGGGCTCCATCTCTTTCCCAATGAGTAGGTTTGGAGAGGTAAATTTGTTCAAATTTCAGTAAATATCTTGGCTGGAATTAAACAAAAAGCATGAAAAGAATACTTTTCCCATAAAAGTTTTTTGTTTTCGAGACAGTTTCTTCTCTATGTTAGCCTTGGCTGTCCTAGACTCACTTTGTAGACCAGGCTAGCCTTAAACTCACAGCTATCCACCTGCTGCTGCCTCCTGAGGGCTGGGATTACAGGCGTGCAACACCACACCCAGCTCCCATAGAAGTTTTGAAAGCCAGATTCTTACTGTATGTCTATTATTCCAGCACTCAGAAGGCCAAGGTGAGAGAATCCCGAGTTTGAAACTAGACTTAGCTACACAGCAAAACCCTGTCTTAAAATATACATTAAAAGTCATAATGACTCGGCTGGGTAGGATGGCACATGCCTTTAATCCAAGCACTCAGGAGCCAGGTTTATCTTTTTGAGTTCAAAGCCAGCCTAGTCTACAGGGTGAGTTCCAGGACAGCCAAGGCTGCACAGAGAATCCTGTCTCAAAAAACCCAAAATAAAATAAATAGTAGCAACAACTCCATTTTCATTGACATTAGCATTTTAAGTAGAAGCAACTCTGCAACCTAACAAAAAGTACTCAATTTTACTGACATGAAGACTCTCTAAAGTTAAAATCCACATTACAGTGATGTGGTTTGTCTATTATTACTGTTATTATTATTAGTTTTTATGTCAGACATTGGTGCACATCTTTAATCCCAGCACTCAAGGTGGCAGGTCAGGCAGATCTCTGAGTTTTAGGCCAGCCTAGTCTACAGAGTGAGTTCCAGGACAGCCAGGACTGGTACACAGAGAAACCCTATCTCAAAAATCAAAAACAAAACAAAACATCAAAGCTGAATTCCCAGCCCGGCATTGGTGGTGCACACCTTTAATCCCAACACGTGGGAGGCAGAGGCAGGTGGATCTCTATAAGTTCGAAAACAGCCTGGTCTACAAAGAGAATCCAGGACATCCAGGGCTCTGTTACACAGAGAAACCCTGTCTCAAAAAAAACAAAAACAAAACAAAAAAACTGAATTCCCCTGACCACTCAGGGACCATGATGCCAGCTGAGGTTGTCAGTACAATGACACCAAACTGACAGGACAGGAGCAAATTATTCTGCTGACTTTATTCTTAGCACTGCTCAAATCTTTTTCCTGACTGTGAGGTGCAGAATGATTTTCCAGGTCTGAAATCATCAGTGATTTCAAATTCACCAATGTAATCATATTTCATCATGACAGATAGAAACTGGACTATGGTCCGCCAGTGGTGGAACATGCCAAGTCAGGAGGATCTCTGAGTTCAAAGCCAACCTGGTTTATAGAATAAGTTCCAGGACAGTCAGGGTTACACAGAAAAGCCCTGTCTCAAGAAAAAGCAAGAAAGAAAAGAGAAAATATAAAAGAAACTAGACTCTGTATCACATTACATGGCCTGATAAGGACCTGGCACACTTGCCTTTCTTCTCAGCACTGTCAATGTTCTTGAAAACATCAGCCAGGACATTTATGTGCACCATGATAGCAGCGTGCAAGCGCAGAGAGAGATTAGAAACCAAACCCAATCCTCATTAATGATCCACACACTTTCATGCACACCCCCATTGGTGAAGATGGAAAGTACAAAGTGTCCAGGGCGGTGGAGACAAACTCAAACCTAACTCATCAATTAAATATACTTTTAAAACCCAAATCCTTCTATAAAGGACTGACTGACTACGGCTCAGCCTGATAACTAGGGCAAAGGTTTCAGTGAGACACTTACCTGGGGCAGGACCTAGCTCAATGGTACAACACCTGCCCAGCCTACATGAAGCCCATCTATGATTCCCAGAAAATACAAAGAAAGCTGCCTAATAAAGCAATCTGTGAGAACTATCTTTAAAGAAACAGAATTTCTCTCTATTATCAAATCTCAGCGGCAGACTAAGCATTTATGTAAGAATACTACTGTCCTTGCCTGTCCCAAGCTAGAGTAAAGGCAGAGACAGTGGGAACGCCACTGACCGAGGGACAGTGACCCTCCAGGCCTTGTTTCCATAACCATGCTATATCTGGGGAGTTGGGGTTTTTTGGGAGTTTGTTTTTGTTTTTTCATTATGTTTTGTTTTGTTTTGTTTTTTGTTTTGTTTTTTGTTTTGTTTTTTGTTTTGTTTTTCAAGACAGGGTTTCTCTGTGTAGCCCTGGCTGTCCTGGACTCACTCTGTAGACTAAGCTGGCCTTGAACTCAGAGATCCACCTGCCTCTGCCTCCCAAGTGCTGGGATTACAGGCGTGTGCACCCCTACCCAGCTTACTTTTGCTTTATAAGGCAAAATTCTGTGCAGCAGCTCCAACTAGAATAAGAGTAATAAACAAGCCCTCAGGATACCATCTAGAGAAAGGACTTGCCTGGCTAGATACAATAACCTTCCTTTCTCTAGCTCTTTTCTGAACTACCCTACTTCACATTGCTTTACAGGGCCCCTGTCCTGAAGAGCCCAAAACGCTCCGGCCGCTGCCTTTTAACGACTCTGTAACTGGGAAGAGTCAGTCATTATTTTGGACTTCTTTGAAACACTTATTTTAAAAAACTGTAAAATTATACCTCTGCTATGATATAAGTAATTTAAAAAGTGCATGTGTTGAAGATGAGTCTGGTACTATGTATTCTAATGCTAATTACTGGCCTCTAAGATCTGGGTGCTGAGAAATACACATGTTTTTGTTGTATAAACTTTGCTCTACTAACTCAAAGTTAATTGGTTAATAAAGTTGCTGAAGCCTGTGACTGGGCAGAAGAGTGGTAGGCAGGGCTCAGTTCCTGGGCTTGGCTTTTCCAGGGACCACAAGGGGTAAGGAGGAGAGAGAAGAGGGAAAGGAAGGAGAGCAGGTTACACTGGGAGCACCAGGCCCAGGCAAGTGCACCAGGAGCACAGACTGGTGGAGCAGAGCCACCCAGGAGTCATCAGTTGGCAAGTGATGAGCTTTTCTGTGGGTCCTAAGGGTGGTAGAATTAGAATAGCTCAGAGCCTGCCCAGCATAGTGACTACAGCTTAATAATGAATCATAGTCTCTCCGTGTATCACTGGGAAACTAGCTGGTTAAAGAAAACTGCCACTGTATTAATTTCCTGTATATATTATTTTTAGCATTTTACAAGAATGCATGTGTATGAATTAAAAATTAAGTAAAAGATTATGCCTAATTTCCCTTTTTGGTCTCTCACTGCAATCATGTATTCCATGCAATAAATAAAAATCAAGAGTCTGGGCATGATGGCACATCTGTTATTCCACCACTCAAGAAGGCTCAGTCAAGAGGATTGTGAGTGCAAGACCAGGCTTAGTTATAGAGACACTTTGTCCTAAATTTAATACATAAAATGAGAAAATGTCCTTCAAACAGTTTTTCTCTTATGATTCTTAGACTACAGAAGAAAACAGCGGGATCATCTGAAGCAACGTAACTATTCTCAGTCTAGTCTACGTCTCCTGTACCCACTGAGTGCTCTCTTTCCACCTACTAAGCACTTACGGGGGGAGGGGGGATACATGTAAATCTCAGCTATTAGGAAGACTCAGGCAGGAGGGACAGAGTCCAAGGCCAGCCTGAACAATGAATACAAACTAAAAAAGGAATGAGGTAAGAGCTTAGCGGGTAGGGTCTTTACCTAGTGAACACAAGGCCTACAGTCCATCCTAATCCCTAATGCTATCTGAGTGAAGATTAAGGATTTACGCCACTCGAAAAATGTACATATCCATTACCCAAAATAAAGCCAGAGCTACATGAAAGTGCTGGCCGGGCACTGCAGAAGCTACTGAGAGGAGGACTGAGCCGCAGGCCCAGACGCTCCTTCCCCTGTTAAACAGCCGTCTCACCGGTTCCTCAACTTCCCCGCTAGCGTGCTGAGCTTCAGCCTGCAGGTCAATCGGTGGTGCATCTTCCACAATTCTTTGAACAGACATCTGAATAAACTCATCAAAGGAATCCAGCTGTTGTCTGACCAAGCCTTTTTCATCAAAGTAAGAACTAGGAAAAAGTAAGTTCATAATCAGTTATAATTCAATTTGGTTTTTTAGCATATTTCTTCATTTTCATTTAATCCAGCAGTTCTTAACCTGTGTATTATGACCCTTTTGGCAAGCTTCTATCTCTAAAAATGTTTACATTATGATTCATAACTAGCAAAATTACAACTATGAATAGCAACAAAAATAATTTTATGGTTGGGGGTCACCACAACATGAGAAACTGTATTAAAGGGTTGCAGCATTACAAAGACTGAGAACCACTGATTTAATCCAATTCAACACTCATGAAATGCCAACCAATATGTGTTAATCAGTGCATAAGACCAGGAATATTTTCTTAATAGACATTATGTTTGGGAGGGAAAGGAGGTGTGTAAAATAAAGTACGCCGGGTGTGGTGACACACGCCTTTAATCCCAGCACTCGAAAGGCAGAGGCAGGTGGATTGCTGTGAGTTCGAGGCCAGTCTGGTCTTCAAAGTGAGTCCAGGACAGCCAAGGCTACACAGAGAACCCTGTCTTGAAAAATCAGAAAAATAAAAATATATATCAAGTACAACATAAGAACTATAAGGCAGCTTTGATTTGTAAACAAACTTCATTCAAACTAAAGCACTTCCCACTGCCCGTTACTACATGCAATGTGCCATCAGGTGGTGATCATGACGTAACACTTACTCTATCACTTATTTGCTTTGAATGTTCTTCTTATGTTTCACGTCAGCTCAATTACGCTTAGAAATGGGTAGGAATTTGGACTGAAATGCAACTTTGATATGTGACTTTACTCATTTACGAATAATTTTAAAACATGGGATTAGATTAGCATCACCACTAATGCAGTTAGTAGACCTCCTAATACAGTGTGCTACACTTCTGCCAAAGGACGCATCCAAGCACAATACAAGGAAAGCCAGACAAGCCCCAAGTATTGTACAAAGTAACTGACTTACAGTCTTATTTTAAAAAAGACAAGACAGGGCTGGAGAGCTGGCTCAGCAGTTAACAGCACTGACTGCTCTTCCAGAGAACTCAGGTTCAATTCCTAGCACCCACATGGCAGCTCACAAATGTCTGTAACTCCAAGATCTGACACCCTAACACAGATATACATGCAAGCAAAACACCAGCACACATAAAATAAAACTAAATTTAAAAAAAAAAAAAAAAAAAAAAAGACATGCTGAGAAATAGTTTCAGATTGAAGGAAACAGAAAAAACAAGCCATGAAATAAAATGCATGAGGCTAAGAGATAGTTTGGCAATCAAGAGTTCACATTCCTGGTGCTAGAGAGAAAG
Organism: Acomys russatus; assembly: GCF_903995435.1. Classification (NCBI taxonomy): domain Eukaryota; kingdom Metazoa; phylum Chordata; class Mammalia; order Rodentia; family Muridae; genus Acomys; species Acomys russatus. The sequence continues at coordinate 5,303,526 of NC_067164.1, read as the reverse complement.
CTCCCTGCTAAAGAGCAGGCAGTTCTTCCAGGAGCCGAGTTCAATTCCCAGCACAGACATGGTGGCTCACAATCTTCTGTAACTCCAGTTCCAGAAAATATGGCGCCCTCTTCTGGCCTCCATGGGCACCTGCACACAAGGTGCACATAAACTCACTCAGGCATATAAACAAAAAAGTTAAATTAAAAAAACTAAAAACTGTGCTCGCTTCGGCAGCATATATACTAAAATTGGAACGATACAGAGAAGATTAGCATGGCCCCTGCGCAAGGAAAAAAACTAAAAACAAAGAACAACAAAATGTACAACACTCAAGAATTGAGACAGAAGGACTGGCAGGTTCCACGTCAGGTTGAGTTACACAATGAGACCGTGTCTCAAAAAACTATTTCACAAAAGAAAAACAAAAACTAGTTCACCAAAATAAATTCCAGTAAATAGTCCTACATCCAGAATGAGAAAAGAAAAGGTTTTGTTCTTCTATAAAAATAAGTGAGTCAGCAAAATGTAAGTAGAGTTTGTAGGTTAAATAGATTATTTTATCAGTATTAATTCCTATATTGTGACTTTGTAAAAAGAGTACATCCTTACTATGCTCCAATGTTGCTAGGGGGAAATGCACAAAGACAGGGGGCTAAAAATGTAGGCGAGGTGTGGTGGCACATGCCTTTAATCCCAGCACTCAGGAAGCAAAAGCAGGTATCTTTCTGTGAGTTCAAGGCCAAGCTTATCTACAAAATGAGTCCCAGAACAGCCAGGGCTACAAAGAGAAACCCTGTCTCAAAAACAAAAAACAACCAATCAAAGAAGTAGAAGGTCAATATTTAGGGGCACCAATGAAGTACATAAATGAATTCTTTAGTTTTTCTCTAAGGTGGAAATATTTTAAATAAATAAATACAGCCCAACATGGTGATGTATTCCTACAACCCCAGCACTTGGAAGGCGCAAGGCATGAGAGCTGCAATGCAAAACCAGCCCAGTCTCCAGCAAGTTCCACAGGATCCAGAGTTGCATACAGCGCTGTCTGGATTAAACAGAGCACCCCCTGTAAGCAGTTAACATACGCTAAGTACATAAACAAGCAGAGAGAGGGCGGAGCTGCCAGACATGGCTCGCAGCTTAAAAGTGTCTGCTGGCGCCTGCGCACTTTGGTCTGCCGTTACCTGATGACGATCCAGCATGCCTCCTGCCACAGGTCTGGAGTGATCTCATCATCGTCTTCGTCGTACTGCATATCTGCAAAATCAACGTGCTGTGCTCACTGGCGCAAAGGCAACGTGCCGTGCTCACTGGCGACGGAACGCGCTAGTTCACGCCCGACCTCCACGAAGTAAGACTAGCCATCCGCTAAGCAAAAGGCAAGCATTTCACCCCCCCCCTTTCCTCAGTCTCAATGTCTTGTGTCTGTCACATCAATATTGTTCCTATGTCCAGAGTTTGTACAACAAAGTTTCAGTTAAGTTGTGAAATTTGTCATTTCTCTGCTCTAGAAAACCCACGTACTAAGGGCTAAGCAGGAGCAAGGTCCTCTGACAGTAAGGGCTCAGAGATGAGGCAAGGATTAAAAGAGAAAAAGTTGTTTCAATAACTGAGCAGCGCCTGGGGTGGTCTATTACAGCAACATTTCACATATTTATATATACATATGTGTGTGTGCACACTTTTCTCTTTTGAGATAGGGTCTCACTATGTAGCGTAGCTGGTCTGGAACTCACCATGTAGAAAGGACTGGCCTTAAACTTACAGAGATCCTCCTGCCTCTGCCTCCTGTGCCAACATGCCTGTCCTGTCCTGTACTGACTATGTTTTCCAAAGAAAGTACAGAAAGTGCCTGGAACTGTCACTAAAAATCCCTAATACTCTCCCAAAGCTCATTGCTAAGCCCAAACCATGAAGAGCCACTTACAGGTGTTCCGGTCAGAAATCCCAGGTGGCTCCTCCTAGGGTCCTCTAGCACACTCCTGGCAACACTTACCAGCTGACTCAGACTTTCCTAAGATGTATTTTCAATTTATGTATACAAATTTTATGCCTACATGCATGTTTCTGCACCACATATGTACCTATTGGATCTCCTGGATTTATGTAAGCCACCCTATAGATTCTGGGAAACAAACCTAGGTGTTCTGCAAGAGGAACAAGTGCTCTTAATGGCTGAGCCATCTCTCCAGCCCCCTTGACTCAGATACTTTGGAAAAGAGTCAATCATTCCTACTATGGCCTGTACAACTTTCCAAATAGTATGAACTTTGTCCCTCAGTGTCTAGGATTGACAGCAGGGCCTTACCCATGCTAAGCAATACTAGCACTGGGCTACACCTCCAGTCCAATATGAAAGTTTTATTTGAGCATCATGTTCCCATTAAAAAGTATCTGAAGGGTGAAAAATGCTCCATAGAAATATTTAGCCTGAGGACTTGAGTTCAAACTCCAGGAGCGGGGCTGGAGAGATGGCTCACGATTAAGAGCGCTGTTCACTCTTCCAGAGGTCCTGAGTTCAATTCTCAGCAACCACATAGGGGCTCATAGCCATCTATGTGATCTGATGCCTTCTTCTGGCATACAAGTATATATGCATAAGTAAATCTTTTAGCGAGGAGGCAGAGGCAGGCAGATCGCTGTGAGTTAAAAGCCAGTCTGGTCTACAAAGAAGAGTCCAGGGCAGCCAAGGCTACACAGAGACACCATGTCTCACACACATACACACAAAATAAACGTAATAAAGGTTTAAAAGCTTCCAAATTTCCTTCAAGAATAACTTAAAAGAGAATATAACAATTCTAACAGATTTTAATGAACTATGAATGGGGCTGACACGTTTAAACAATTTTAAAAGTTGAAGCTTTTGCTTCTGTCGTCTCCACGAGAAAAGGGGGGGGGGGAATATGTAGGACGGCCACAAAGTTGGGAGCTGGAATAAAATAATTTTTGAACACAAAGAGGGAGCTTTAAAATAAAATGAATAAAATAAAAATAAAATGAATAGGATTAAGAAGTGTGCATATGAAAAAAAAAAAAGACATGTTGTCCTCGTGAAATGGAATACATTCCACCCTAGAACTGTGTCGTCTCATGGGAAGAGACCACTTGAAGGCCACCTTTTAAGGCTAAAATGTACTTAAACTGAAAGACAGTGTGTCAACGTCAACCCAGGACCCATTCTGTGTCCCTAATACTTCCAGGGTGCAATACCAAGCACAAGGACTTGGTCAAAAATTGAGCTACCTGACACTAGGAATATAACTCAGACGTAGGGTGTGTGCTGGCCCTGGGTTCAATCCCTTATACTATTTTTTAAAACATAATAATACCGAGCTATTCAATAAGCCGACTGGAATGATCAAGGAAGTCAATCAACGTGAATAAGCGCTTGCACCGCTATGTCTGTTCTGGAAGGTGATACCAGATTTAACGCGAGGCCATGGAGGGAGCAGTGACGCTGACCCGAGACCGTGAGCCCTGGGTTCCCTGTGCCTGCACTGCTCCCAAATGCAACTACGTTCCCGGCCCAGCGTGAAAGGACGGGGCTGCTGAGTGCGCGCCACGGACGGGATGGGGTATTTTTGGCGCAGATCCTTCATCCCGGCACGTCCCCCGCCTTCCCGCCTAAGCGGACAGCGCGAGGCGTGTCTTACGTGGTCACCTACCCTCGTCGGCGTCATACATCTTGGCCAAAGGTTTCTGAAGCTCTTAAGTCGAAATCACAAAGCTAGAGATGAGTCCCGCAGCGGCACACACAGAGACCGAGAAACACTAATTTCCGTCTCCGGCGTTCCCAGAATCCTCAGCGTCTGGACGAGGGGGCGGGGTGTGCAGTGTGCGCCTGCGCAAAAGGCGCCCCCCCCCCCAAAAAAAAAAACACGCGGGGTTTGAGCTGCGCAAGTGCAAATTTATGGCTTTGTGCCCGCGGCTGAGATCCAGCTCCTTAGGCCAGAAGTTGGATCCGATTGATGAAATGTTCTTGCTGCGTGTTTTTTAGTGTTGCACAAATGACACTTGACCTGTGTGAAGTAGATTTATGAAAGGAATGAATGGCTCCGGGCGTGGGCTGAGCACTGACGACCGTCTCTTGCCCACCCAGCTCCCGTGCCTTTGCACAAGCTGAGCGAATTCTCGGGCCTCAGAGCTTTCATCGCGAGAATTCCAGGATTAGTCAACGTCGTTGGACAGTTCCCTTGCGTCTGGTCCGTGTCAAGAGAAGCTTCTAGGACACTAACACGTGTGCGCACGCGAGGCTCCGCCCTCGTCCCCCGCTGTCCGCATGCTGCCCGCGCGCTTGGGCTGCAGGCTGCTGTGCGGGTTCCTGCGGGGTCCCGTGCCTGCCGCTGCGTGCCATGGCCCAGCACGGTGGCTCCCAGTGCGCAAGTGTGAGGCCACCTTCTCCCAGCGCTCGTCATCCCTGGGCCGCCGGCTTCCTCCTAGCTCAACCGCGACCGACGATCGTGAGGAAGAAGACCTCGACGCGGAGGAGCGCTTTCTGTTCCCGGAGTACGTCCTGGAGCAGGACCCTGAGGAACAGTTGCGGGAACTGCGGGAGTTGCAGCAGCGGCAGCAGGAGGAGGAGCGACAGAGGTTGCAGGAGCGGGAAGAGCGGCTACAGCAGAAGCTGCGGGCGAGCCTCCGGACGCTGCCGGTCCCGGAGCTTCCAGACACCCCGGTGCCGCCCAGCGACATCTACTGCTCCGGCTGCGGGGCCGAGCTGCATTGCCAACACCCCGGCTTGCCCGGCTACCTGCCGGACGAGAAGTTCCACGGCGCTGCCCAGGCCGACGGCGGCCCGGCGCGGATGGTGTGCCAACGCTGCTGGCTGCTGGTGCACCACCGACGTGCCCTGCGCCTGCAAGTGAGCTGCGAGCAGTACCTGGAGCTGGTGAGCACCGCCCTGCGGCGGCCTGGGCCGGCTCTGGTGCTCTATATGGTGGACCTGCTCGACCTGCCGGATGTCCTGCTGCCCGACTTGCCCAAGCTGGTGGGCCCTAAGCAGGTCTTCGTGCTCGGGAATAAAGTGGACCTGCTGCCCCAGGACGCGCCCGGCTACTTGCAGCGCCTGCGGAAACGCCTGTGGGACGACTGCATCCGCGCCGGGCTTATGGTGGCCCCTGGCCACCGAGGACCACAGTACCCTCCCGGAGATGAGCCACAGGACGAGAAAATAAATCGGAATCTGCCAGCCAGGCCCCGCACTGTGATCAAGGACGTGCGGCTGATCAGCGCCAAGACGGGCTACGGAGTTGAAGAATTGATCTCTGCACTTCAGCGCTCCTGGCGCTACCGCGGCGACGTCTACCTGGTGGGCACCACGAACGCCGGCAAGTCCACTCTCTTTAACACACTCCTGGAGTCTGATTACTGCACCGCCAAGGGCTCTGAAGCCATCGACAGGGCCACCATCTCCCCCTGGCCAGGTGAGGCCCCATTTTGAGAAATTAGACTTGACCCCCGGCACCTAGTACGTCTTCCCTTAAATATCCACCTTGAGCTCCCCGGAGCTGCCTCTTGACATTTTTTTCTCCCCACTTTGGTCATACCTCTTGTGACAGGTTAGGGTTTACAAATTCGATGCATGTTTGGTTTTCTAATAGAGATAGATGTTTCTAGAGGGGCCCCGGATAAAGCTTGGTTGCTAAAGTGCTTGCTTAGCATGCATGAAGCCAGAGGTAGTGTACAGCACTGCATAAACTAGGTGTGGTGGCAAGCTCCTGTATCCCCAGCACCCAGGAGGTGGAGGCAGGAGGATCAGGAGACCAAAGCCATTCTCAGCTACGTAGTTGGAGGCCATCGTGGGAAAGATACATAAACCCCTGTCTATACAAAACAAACGAACACACCCTGTTTTCTTTTTACTCTTAAGGCCCTTCACCCCTCAGTCTTATTCTTCACCCCTTGAATTTATTTATTCTTGGGCTGTTAGACTATACATATGAAGGAGTTGATGCAGTCTGGTGTGGAGATATCTCAAGAAGAAACGGCAGTGTTCTGAGTTAAGGAAACTAGTAGATTGGCATGGCGATGCTGTCCGTCATCACACTGCTGGCGAGTCAGAGCCTGAGGCTGCGTTGCAAGAGCCTGTCTGGAGGAAGAAACTGAGGATCGAGGGGGAAACTTGTGTACTCGTTTAGTCTTGGGAATTAGGTTGACAGAAAATTGTTCCCTTGAAGCCAGAGTTTCCCTCTGTTAGCTGCGCTTTGGCACTGCATACTTAAAAACTGCCTATGGACATATCACTCTGGATGTACTAAAGCAGTGGGTCACTTTGTTTTGTTTTGTTTTGTTGGTTTTTCAAGACAGGGTTTCTTGGGGCTGGAGAGAGCTCAGAGGTTACGGACACTGACTGCTCTTCCAGAGGTCCTGAGTTCAATTCCCAGCAACCACATAGTGGCTCACAACCATCTATAATGTGATCTGATGCCCTCTTCTGGCCTGCAGCGGTACATGCAGGCACAGCACTATACATAATAAATAAATCTTTTTTAAAAAGAGAAAAGACAGGGTTTCTCTGTACATCCTTGGCTGTCTTGGACTTGCTTTGTAGACCAAGCTGGCCTCGAACTCATGGACATATCTACCTGCTTCTGCCTCCCCAAATGCTGGGATTATAGGTGAGCAGTGGTATTTAACCTGTGGGCCACGACCTCTTTGGAAATAGGGAAAGAAAATGACCCTTTCACAGGGATGGCCTAAGATCATCAGAAAACACAGATACTTACATTATGATTTATAACAGTAGCAAAATTGTAATTATGAAGTAGCAATGGAAATAATTTTATGGTTGGGGGTCACCACAACATGACGAAGTATTAAGTAAAGGTCTGTAGCATTAGGAAGGTTGAGAACCACTGGTATAGAGGATAAATGGTGAAGCAGGGGTAAAATAGACTTGCATATTTTGTATCTAGATTCTGAGTTAGCCTGTGAAGCCGTCACTAGGCATATTACATTTTAAAGGGGGGTGGAATAATTATATAGCTGTTGTCATGAAGGTTAAGGTAAGTAAATCAGAAATGTTTGGTTTTCCTCTCTCATGCTTTTTTTTGAAAACTTGCTCTTTTGGTATTTCAGGTACTACATTAAACCTCCTGAAGTTTCCTATTTGCAACCCAACTCCTTACAGAATGTTCAAAAGACAAAAGAGGCTTAAAGAAGATGCAACCAAAGCCGAAGAAGATCTCAGTGAGCAGGAAAAACGTCAGCTCAGTCAACTGAAAAAGCATGGTTACGTAGTAGGTATGCATCCTTCCTCCTCAGGAAGACTCACACTGGTTCTGTGGTACGGTTGTTTAGGACCATGCACACAGACACTGGGGCTAGCCACTTTTGCAAGAAGAGACTTCCTTCCCTATTCTGCAATAAAGGCTTTTTGTAGGAAAGGTTACTATTGTTTGGAAACCCAAACTAGCAAAGGCAGTAAATGTCTTTGACTAGGTTGTCTGCCTCCTTCGTAACTGTCTTCTGATTTCATTAAAGGGGGAATAATGGGATTTTTAACACCACCTGACTGAATATACATAGCCTGAAACACAGTTGACTCACATTATCTTCTAATGAAGACAAAAATATCATCATAGCCACAGTCTCAGTTTTAGTGGCTTATTTAGGGCAGACATAAAAAGTGTCTTCAGAGCCCAGCCTAGTGGTGCACTCCTTTAGTCCCAGCACTTGGGAGGCAGAGGCAAGTGGATCTCTGTGAGTTTGAGGCCAGCCTGGTCTACATAGAGAACAGCCAAAGCTACATAGTGAGACCCTTTTGCAGAGGGGGTGGGTCTTCAGGGATATCAGGTACATATCTGTTATCACAGCACTTGGGAGAGTTAAGAAAAACCTCAATTCCACAGTGATTTTGAAGTAAGCCTGGACTACATGAAATATTTTCTGAAATCCAAACCACAACCAAAATAAATACGTGTGTGTGTCTGTGTGTATGCGTATGTACGTGTGTGTGTGTGTGTGTGTGTGTGTGTGTGTGTGTATGATCTGTCTCCTATCACTATAAAAGCTGAGAGAAAATCACAAGTTTAACACCGTCTTGAACTATGTACAGAAGCCAGGCGGTGGTGGCGCACGCCTTTAATCCCAGCACTCGAGAGGCAGAAACAGGTGGATCGTTGTGAGTTCAAGGCCAGTCTGGTCTACAAAGTGAGTCCAGGACAGCCAAGGCTACACAGAGAAACCCCTGTCGGGGGGGGGGGGGGGGGAAGGAACAGAGCTATGTACAGAAAACACACCTCAAATTTTTTCTTATGACCCAGACAGAGCGAGTGTATTACAGGAGAGTCTGATAACCCCAGTTTAATTTGTTCTAGGAAGAGTTGGAAGAACATGGTTGTTCTCCAGAGAACAGAAGGAAGGGGTTCCCTTTCAGTTTGATGCCGACTCGCTGGCCTTTGACACGGAAAATGAACCTGTCGTAGCTGTGCGCGATTGTGCCAAACAAGTGGAGCTGACCCCAGAGGATGTGAGAGATGCCCGCTGGTTTTATGACACCCCTGGAATTACAAAAAAAAGCTGTGTATGTATTTGGTTTCTCTTAGAAACGTTTACTTTTAATTGTAGAAGTATTTTTTTTTCTTAACTGGCAGAAAACAAGCAAAGAGGTGTGCTGCATTTCTGGTTTCTTTATAAAAGCAGTTCAGTGGTAAATCTATGTGCCATCAAATTCTATATTCATTCAGTTGACACTCCCATAGGCAAACCACAGTTAGCACTGTGGTTCTTACCTAAGGGAGGTGTAGTATAGGTTCTTTTTTTGTTGTTTTGTTTTGTTTTCCGAGACAGGGTTTCTGTGTGTAACCTTAGCTGTGCTGGACTTGCTTTGTAGTCCAGGCTGGCCTCGAACTCACAAAAGGATCCGCCTGCCTCTGCCTCCCAAGTGCTGGGATTAAAGGCGTGCGCCACCACGCCCGGCTTAGGTTCCTGTATTTTCAAGTTACAGATTATAAACACTGCAACCCAGCTTCCTAGTACATGCTGGAATTCCCTTGAAAACGTGTCAATCATAAAGCCACATATTTTAAACTGAAGTGAGTTATGACAACTTATCGGAGCAATGTCACATGAACTCCTGGGGTGTTCAGCTGTTGTTTGCCTGCTCTTTTCATTGCGCGCAAGTCTCCCAGGAATTTGTAGTACCCATTGCTCTTCAAAGCTCTGTGGAACAAACATGGCATGTATTTCCCCTGGCAGATCTTGAAACACTTTCAATTCTGGGTGGTCAAGGGACCGTATTTTCAGAGTAGGGTTACCTCCTTCTATCCTGCCGTTACCCACCCCTTTACTCAGATTATAACATCTCACATGTAACTTAGTGCTTGTCTAATTAAATTAAGCCTATATTTAGCTAAGATGGTGGTGCACGCATTTTGCTTAATACATTTTATTCCAGTTGCATCCATTTTTCTATCAAAAAAAAAAAAAGTAGGAAATTTGTTATGACTACTCAAACTTCTGGTGTATATAAAACCCATTTTCTTTATTCATTCCTCTGTTGATAGACACCTAGGTTGGTTCCATAGCTTAGCTGCTGTGATTTCATTTTTAAATGATTTTTTTTTTTTTAAATATTACGAGAATCTGTTAATCCCTCGCTTTCTGTACTGGCTGGTTTTGTATATCAGCTTGACACAGCTAGAGTCATCAGAGAGAAAGGAGCCTCAGTTGAGGAAATGCCTCTATGAGATCCAGCTGTAAGGCATTTTCTCAGTAGTGATCCCTGGGGAAGGTGGTCCTGGATTCCATAAAGCAGGCTGAACAAGCCAGAAAGCAGCAAGCATCTCTGTGGCCTCTGCATCAGCTCCCGCCTGGGCTCCTGCCCGGACCTCTGGTGAGGAACACCTTGCTTTTTGGTCCTGGTGTTTTGCCAGAGCGATAGAAACCCTAAGATCCTTTTTTTTTTTTTTTTTTTTTTTCCCCTTCAGTCTCTTAAAAAAAACGTTGGGCCTGTGGTTGGAGAGGTGTTTCAGGGTGTCTGCTGTTGGAGACATTGTTGCTCTCAGAGGAGCCAAGTCCAATTTGCAGTTCCCACAGGTGGCTCACAGCCTCATGTACAGTTCCAAGGGATCTAATACCTTTTCCTGGCCTCTGCAGGCAGCCACATACAGGCGTACACAAATCTAAGAAACCAAGAAACCTCAGGTCTCCTCAAGCCAAGATGCATGATAGTAGTTTTCTGACTATTTTCAGGAGAAAGAGATCTTCTAAGTTATAGACTGGTTCCTAAACTAGAGCGACCACTTTGCTTTTTGGCTTCATTTGAAGAAGGTGGGCATTTTTATTTTTTGAGGCAGGGTCTTGGGTTCAGGCTAGCCTAGAACTGTGACAGTCCTCCTGCCTCAGGCTTCCAGAGCTGGGGTTTGTAGATAGGAACCATTTTGCATTTGATGTTCCCATGTTGAATCCTTAGACTCTGGGGTCACATTGTCCATACTGTAAAGCTAGGAGGTCCTTGAGCATACATTTTCATTCTTAGTGAGCCAGCAGGGGTACATGCTAATTTTGACATTTGGGAGACAGTGCTGTCATAGAAAAGTCTCATACACCTATGAAATTATTATGTCACTGTTTAATACCTGTGAAATGAGCAGAATCACAGTTAATTTAGAGATAATATATAAGTTTTATATGTGGCTAATGAAATAATTTGGTTTGCTGTAAAGTCGGAACATTTTTTTCAGTATGTAATTTTGTAAGTAAATCACAAAATATGTTGAGCTAAAGTAGTCTTCTAAATAAATCTTGTCATTTGCTTTACAGATTTTAAATCTTCTAACAGAAAAAGAAGTTGATATTGTGTTACCAACACATTCCATAATCCCAAGAACCTTTATTCTCAGGCCAGGAATGGCTCTATTTCTGGGTGCTATAGCTCGGATAGATTTCCTACAGGTAAGGAAACCTACACTATTGGACTATGAAAAAGTATTAGAGTGCACTTTAGGAATGCTGTGTGCGTAAAATTTTATAGCAAAAACTTGGAAAGACGTAGGCCTAATTGAATAATACTGTGTTAAAATCTGTAAAATTGGTCCCAGAGAAGATGGCTCAACAGTTAGGAGTGCTTGGTGCTCTGTCAAAGGATCACGGTGCAGCCCCCAGCACCACTGGGCAGCACACCACCACTCCAGCTGTAGCTCTTGGGGATCCACCTATTCAGCAACCTGTGGGCACCTGCATTCATATGAACTTAGCCCCACACAGATACACACACAATGAAAACAACAATAAATCTAAAAGTTGTTTTAAGATTTATTTATTTTATGTATATGTGTGTTTTTAACTGGATGTATGTATGTGCACCGTGTGTATACCTAGTGACCAAAAAAATTTCAGAAGATGACATCAATGCCCCTGGAACTGGAGGTACAGCTGGCAGTGAGCCAACATGTGGGTACGAGGCGTCAAACCCATGTCCTCTACAGGAGCAACAGGCGCTCTTAACTGCTGAGCCACTCCTTCGAGACAGGGTTTCTCTGTGTAGCCTTGCCTGTCCTGGAACTTACTCTGTAGACCAGGCTGGCCTCGAACTCACAGTGATCCACTTGCCTCTGCTTACCACTGCCTGGCCCTAAAAAAAATAATTTTTAAAAAAATACTTTTAGCCAGGCGTGGTAGCACACGCCTTTAATCCCAGCACTTGGGAGGCAGAGGCATGCAGATCTCTGTGAGTTCAAGGCCAGCCTGGTCTACAGAGTGAGTTCCAGGACAACTGGAACTGTTACCAAGACTCTGAAGAGCCATGCTTTGAGTTCCTTTTCAGACAGTTATTCCAATGACGTTCCAGCCTCAGACTTGGCTGGAGGCCCTTTGGACCTCACATAACAGAGGCTCACAGCCCTTACTTCAACTGACTCCTGGTTTTATGCCATAAACAGTACGCACTCAGGACTTCCACCTTTCACAGCACATTTTCACAGCTGTTAGGAAAATGGGCTGCCATGGCCAAAGATGACAGCCCTGACGGGGCCAGGACCTACGGCTGGTTTGTAGGGAACAGTTGTAGAACTGCGAGACCAGATGAGCATATTCCAGACCCGCATGCCTGACTGAGAGTCCCAGGCCCAGCTTGGGGTGCTCTTCATTGTAGGGCATAAAACTGGCCCCGCCCCTTGGCATGTGCTGTCAGCTGAGACAGTCACAGCCTGCTCAACAGCGAGCAGACGATTTCTACCTCTTAAGAAATCCTTTATACTTTCAAAAATGGGATGAGCTGTGGTCCCCGCTCCTCTCCCCCCCCCACCCCCCGCATCCTTTTTAAAAATGTTTCTGAAACTACAAAAACAAAAAAACCAAACCTCCCATTTACAGAACAGTTGATACAGATATCCCTTTGCCTTGTACAAGGGAGGCGGGCCCACCAACAGGTAGCTGGTCAGACTTGGCTTCCTCTTCTACAGAGGCTGGATTATTCTTCGGTCTGTTTTCTGCACAGAGATCTGTAGTTTGCTGATCCGCCACTTCAGCCTGTTTGCCCTTTGCTCCCCTTTTCTCTTGCATTTGCACTTTGGTCTGATTTGCCCATTCCCTTGGCCTTTTTTCATGCACCTTGGCAGAGGTGGGTTTGACTGTCAGACCCGAGACTGCCCTTCACCGGATCAGACCATCATGGCAGGCTTGTGATAGGCTGTGTGTGCTGAGCCCGTCATGAGCTGCTCGTTTCTTTGGTTTTTAAGACAGGGTCTCCATATACTGCCCAGGTTGGCCTTGAATTCAGCATCTTCCTGCCTCAGTCTCCTACAGGTTTACCACCATGCATTTCAGTTTTGTTTTTAATCTCAGGTGTGTAGACATTTTAGTTTTGTATTTTTTTTGTTTGTTTAATTGGTTGGTTTTGGTTTTTGATACAAAGTTTCTCTGTGTAGCCTTTGCTGTCCTGGAATCACTCTGTAGACCAGGCTGGCCTCAAACACATAGCAATCGACCTGCCTCTGCCTCCCAAGTGCAGGGATTAAAGGCATGTGCCACCATGCCCAGCTCTTAGTTTTGTATTTTACAGGAATAATTAAAATATTTTATTTCTGTCCTATGCCTTTTTAGGTCATTAATATATAATTTGCTTACAGTTGAAAGGAAACTTGACATGATTTCTATTTGTCCTCTTTTTTGTGTTGTTGCTTTGGGACAGGATCTCCGGTTAACCTTAAACTCAATGTTGTAGCTGAGGTTGTCTTGAACTCCTAATCTTCCAGCCTCTCCCTCCCTTGCTGGGATTAAAGATAGGCACCAGACACCCAGCTTTTATTTCTGTTTTAGATTGTACATTACAGTGTGTAGGTTTTCCTATTCTGTAAAATAACTTCTTTCTTCATTTCTTAAGGGAGATCAGTCAGCGTGGTTTACAGTTGTGGCTTCCAACTTCCTTCCTGTTAATATTACTTCCTTGGACAAGGCAGATGCTCTGTATGAGAAACATGCAGGTCACGAGTTACTGATGGTAAGCAATGCAACTTGATGGCTACATGGTTAGGGTGGCTGTGCCCTCGGATGGTTCCATACCCCAGGTGATAAAGGCTGCTGGATAGAACCATCAGTTTACATCAGCTAGCTCTTATGTCACCTCATTCTCTGAGCATTCTAGTTATAAAGCGGTAATAGGCTGCACAGGAAAAGGGGTGTTGACTTGGTCTGAGCCAATAAAAGCCACAGCAGTGTTTTTCTCTACAGTACATAGTCCAATATGGTGGCCACAAGCCACATGGAGTACTCTAGTTAGAATTACATGAAATTTCAAATGTGCCTCCTTAATCACACAGACCACTTTTTCTAGTCCCTGATAGCAACATTACTGCAGAAAATTGTATTGGACAAGCTGGAGAGGAATCATGGCAGTCATAGCACAGACCTTTCATCTCAGCGTTTGGGAAGCCAAAGCAGGTAGATCTCTGTGAGTTCGAGACCAACCTGGGCTACATATTGAATTCCATAACAAAAAGAAGTTACAGATTTTGTCACAATTGAGGGGTACTGTTGGTATCTAGTTGTGGGGTGAGGGGGTCCAAGTGATGCTAAGCCATCCTGCAGCAGACAGGCAAGCCACTTACAATGACGGACAAACTAAACTGTCAGTAGTGATTGAGAATCACTGGTCTGAGCAGAAGAGTTTTCCTACCTCATTCCTAATCCCAGACATTCATTTTTACAGGCTCCCTTTTTTTTCTCCTCTTTTCCCTTCTCCTTTAGACTATAAATATGTTTTGATTGTTCTCATCTTTACTTAATGAACAAAATGTCTAAAACAGTGCCTTTACTTATAGCCCAGCCTACTCTAGCCCAGTTCATCCCATACCATCCCACTGAAATTCACCAGGCCCAGTTGTCTGAGGTCTATTTCCAGCTCATCTGCAAGACAGGCCCTAAGCACCCCTAGCAATACACATGGTATATTAAATTTTGTTTGGGCTGGAGAGATGGCTCAGCAGTTAAAAATGGTAGCTGCTCTTCCAGAGAGCCTGAGTTCAATTCCTAGCACCCACGTGGTGGCTAACAACCATCTGTAACTGCAGTTCCAGGGGATCTGAGGTCCCCTTCTGGCCCCCTTGGGCATTGCACCCACATGGTGCACAGACACGTAGAAGGCAAAGGCAGTAGAATCAGAAGTTTAAGACCATCCTTGACTGCCCGGCATGTTTGAAGGTAGCATTGGATCTTTTTTTTTTTTTTTTTTTTTTTTTTGGTTTTTTGAGACAGGGTTTCTCTGTGTAGCCTTGGCCATCCTGGACTCACTTTGTAGACCAGACTGGCCTCGAACTCACAGCGATCCACCTACCTCTGCCTCCCGAGTGCTGGGATTAAAGGCGTGCGCCACCACGCCCAGCTAGCATTGGATCTTGTTTCAAAATAAAAAAGGGAAAAGTCTCATTCTGTACCCCAGGCTAGCCTCAAATGCCTGATAATCTCCTTCCCCTATCCTCTCTCTGAGGGTTACAGCTTTGATCACCAAGTCCAGCTACAACTGATGGGCTTTGGGGTTAATTTTGTTTTGAGACAGGGTCTTACTATATACCTATGACTGGCTTAGTACTCAACTGTGCAGAACAGGCTGGTCTTGAACTCACAGAGAGATCCACCTCCCTCTGCCTCCTGGGTGCTGGAATCAAACTGTAAGCCACCATTCCCAACCCCAGTTACAGGGAATTTGATCGGACATTCCGAACCTCTTTCTTGATTTATTGGAAGGTCCCAATGGGTGGAAAAGAACGAATGGCACAGTTTCCTCCACTGGTTGCTGAAGATATTACATTAAAAGGAGGTGGAGACTCTGAAGCAGTAGCTGATATCAAGTTCTCCTCTGCAGGTATTGTACACATCGTTGTTATTGTTTGGTTTTGGTTTTCGAGACAGGTTTTCTCTGTGTAGCCTGGCTGTCCTGGAACTCGCTCTGTAGACCCAGGCTGGCCTTGAACTCAGCCTCTGTCTTCCAGCACTGAGATTAAAGGGATGCATCCCCACTGCCCAGCCCTGTTAATGTCCTCTCCCCCCCCACCAAGATTTATTTATTTATTATGTATACAGTGCTCTGCTTTCATGTACACCTGCACACCAGAAAAGGGCGTCAGATCACATTATAGATGGCTGTGAGCCACCATGTGGTTGCTGGGAAGTGAACTGAGGGCCTTTGGAAGAGCATACAGTGCTCTTAACTTCTGAGCCATCTCTCCAGCCTCTAGCAATGTCCTCTTTTTTAAAAAGGGCATAAGGAGGCAGAGGCAGGTGGATCACTGTTCAAGACCAGCCTGGGCTACAAAGTCAGTCCAGGACAGCCATGGCTACACAGAGAAACTGTCTCAAAAAACATAAAAAAGCTCACAACCATCTATAATATGATCGATGCCCTCTTCTGGCCTGTAGGTGTACATGCATGTGCCTAAATCCCAGCATTTGCAGGGTAGAGGCTGGAGATCAAGGCCAGGCTGCTCTACATGAGACTCCGACTCAGCAAAACTGTCTTTGGCCTAATGTCAAGTATACAAATGAAAAGCTGGGAGCTGGGTGTGTTGGTGCAGACCTTTGATGTGGGGGGGGGGGGTGGGGGGGGTGGGGGGGGGGGGGGGGGGGGGGGAGGAAGGGGGAATTAAAAAGAACATTGGCTGCTCATACAAAGGACCTAGGTTTATTTCCAGCACCCACATCAGGAAACTCACAACCACCTATAACTCCAGGGCCAGGGATCCAGCTCTCTGACATGAACACACAGACATAAAAAAGGGGGGGGGGGGGGGGAGTTGTGTTTTTGGTTGGTTGGTTTGTTTTGTTTTGTTTTGGAGACAGGATTTCTTGGCTGAACGTGGTAGTACACACCTTTGATCCCAGCACTCAGGAGGCAGAGGCAGGTGGATCACTGTGAGTTCAAGGCCAGCCTAGTCTACAAAGCAAGTCCAAAATAGCTAAGGCTACACAGAGAAACCCTGTCTCAAAAAAAAAAAAAAAAAAAAAAGACAGGGTTTCTCTGTGTCACCCTGGGTGTTCTGGACTCAATTTTGTATACCAGGCTGGTATCTAACTCACAAAGATCTACCTGACCCTGCCTCCCGAGTGCTGGGATTAAAGGTGTGTGCCACTACTGCCCAGCCTAAAAGTTTTTTTTTTTTTTTTTGAGACAGGATTACTAACTTGAATACATATTTATAGAAGCATGCTCTTAATTATAAAGTACACCTTGTTCTGAAATTGGCTTTGTACTTTTCACAAATCTGTTGTATGACTTTTCATTGTAATGTTTCTGAGGACTTTATTTACTGTGTGTCGGTTTTTACCTTCCAACTTGTTGAGGCTGGATCACTTATTTTAATGGCTTCTATTCAGATTCCAGGCCGGCTAGTCCACCAGCTTCTAGCCAATTCTCCTTTCTCTGTTCCTCATCTCCTGGAAGGAGGACTGGGGGATGCAGATGTGTTCCACCATGTCTAGGTTGTTTGTTGAGGCGCAGTTTCACAGGAAGCATTTCCTGATTGGCTAGACTGGAAACTATGTAGACCAGGCTGACTTTGAACCCACAGAGAGCCTCCTACTTCTACCTCTCAGTGGTGGGATGAAAGGCAGGTCCCCACAGAGGGACCAGAAGGATGCCAGAAGAGGGCATCAGATCCACTGGAGCTGAAGTTCTATGCTGCTGTGAGCCACGCAGTGTGTTTGGGCCCTCTTCAAGAGCAGTATACACTCTTAACTGCTGAGCCATCTGTCATACCCTACAACCCATCTGTCATGTGGGAACTAAGGTTCTAGCTTATATGACAAGCACCACCTACTGAGCCACCCCCTCAGTCTTGTTTGCTTTGATTCAGTTTCCTGACTAAAATGATGTGTAACAGTGTGTTGTGTTCTCTTGAATGTCTCAGGTTGGGTTGCAGTGACACCTTACTCTAAGGGCACACTGCATCTCCGCGGCTACACACCCAAAGGAGCGGCTCTGACTGTCCAGCCCCCTGTCTTGCCGTATATTGTTAACATCAAAGGGCAACGCATCAAGAAAAGTGTGGCCTATAGAACCAAGAAGCCTCAATCCCTGGTATACAATCTGATGAAGAAAAATAGATAAGTGAGGCAGATCTGGATTCACACTGGATAGTAACAGTATATTGAAATATGTTGAAAATGTATAAAATACAAAATAATAAAGACACACCAACACTTTTTTTAAAAGATGTATTTATTTTGTGTATATGAATGCTCTGCCTGCATCTACACCTGCAGGCCAGAAGAGGGCATCAGACCACATTATAGATGGCTGTGAGCCACCATGTGGTTGATGGGAATTGAACTGAGGGCCTCTGGAAGAGCAGGTAGTGCTCTTAACCTCTGAGCCATCTCTCTAGTCCCCAAACACTTATTTTTAAGTAGTTGTTGTTGTTGTTGTTGTTGTTGTTGTTGTTGTTTTAAAACAGGGTTTCTCTGTGTAGCCTCTGCTGTCCTGGACTCACTTTGTAGACCAGGCTGGCCTTCAACTCACAGCGATCCACCTGCCTCTGTTTCCCAAGTGCTGGGATTAAAGGCATGTACCACCACACCCAGCATTTTTAAAGATCTTAAAAGTAAACTTTTTAAACTACTTTTGAGGCTATCTTATATTGCTTATAATAAAAATCACTTTTTCTTAGTATATACATATCTGTGGCCCAAGTGCACATACGAGACTTATTACTTGCTTTAGATTTCCCTGGAGATCAGGCCTCATTTTTTTTATTTGGAGTTGATGGTTGACAAAGCAACCTAGTAACTGACATGGACAAAATAGCCTCATCCCCCAGAATACAGTGGCTGCCTTCCATTTAGCAAGCTGCTAAAACATGCTCACTCTATTAGTTCCTTTCACAGTCACTGTTACCAAAACAGGCAACAAGTACTCTGGTGCCTCACATTTGACCATGTCCCCTGGAGGGGGAGACCTGGTGGCACTCAGAGGAAGGACAGCAGGTTGCCAAGAAGAGACTTGATACCCTATGAGAATATACAGGGGGAGGTAATCCCCCTCAGGAACAGTCATAGAGGAGGGGAATAATGGGGAAATGGGGGGGGGGGGGGAGGGAGGAATGGGAGGATACAAGGGATGGGATAAACATTGGGATGTAACAAGAATAAATTAATAAAAATAAATAAATAAATAAATAAAATAAAAAAACAGGCAACAAAAACTATAGGAGGAAAGTTTTTTTTGTTTTGTTTTTTGGGGTTTTGTTGTTGTTGTTTTAGGAGGAAAGATTTATTTAGCTTCTGGTCCCAGAAACTTCACTGCAGGTCGACTCTGACAGAACATGCCAGAGGGCAGCCGTTCACACCTTGGAGGACCAAGAACCAGAGCACCACACCAGGAGTTTGGCTGTAACTTTCAAAGGCTTATTCCTAGTAACGCCCTTCTACCAGCTTGGCTCTACCTCTCATAGCCAAAATAGGGGGCTAGAGAGACAGCTCAGCTGTTATGAGTACTTGCTGTTCATTCAGAGGATCCAGCCTCATTTCCCTGCACCAACATGGCAGCTCACAACCGTCTGCAACCCCACTGCCAGGGGACCTGCCTCATCATACAGTTTGGTCCTAGAAACCAGGAATGAAAAACAAGAACAGATACATGTACAGAAGAGCCCTTATAATTTGTCTACGTTGCGCTGATGGAGCACAGGCCAACACGACCTGAATTTCCATGGGCTTTTTTTTTATTATGTATAGCATGGGTGGGGGTTGGGGGGAGTCTAGTCTCCATAGGAGGTCCATAGGAAAGTAGTCTCACACTGCAGTCATCCTGGAGGAGGAAGCTGCAGTGCCTAGTGTTTTCTGCACACAGAAGGATATGCCATCTCTCCAAGCCTCCACAGAAAGGCTTTGTCACTCCCATGGGTCCTTGACGTGGCTGTGCCATACCAAACTACACACATTGACTCAGGACTTCTTTTGTTCCCTACAAGGTCCAATGGCCTCAGAAAGCACCAGGCACACATGTGGTACACAGACATATGCAGACAAAAATACCCATACACACAAAAATAAGGGGAAAAAAAACCATTTAATTTTTTAAAAATGAACATTTCAGATTTTAATGGCAACTCAAGTTGTCATCCTTTCCCAACTAGCATGAAATGGAACAAAATATGGAAAGCAAACAACTTCCCTATTCAAAATTGGGGAAGGGATGTCCCACATATTAGCTGCCACCACCATCCTGCAGTCACATGGCCACACCCATGAGGGAGCTGAGACATATAGGAGGAAACGGGAACAGCTAGCAGTTTCAGCAAGGGAGAGTGGATACTGGAGCAAAAGTTAAAGATGTATCGTGTACAACCTAAATGTATGTGAGCCAGACATGAGAGCCCACGCCTGCGGTGTTAATACTCAGGAAGCCAAAGCCAGCCGGCAAACCTCCATGGGCTCTGGGCTAGGAATGCAGTTCATTTGGTAGAGTGTTTGCCTAGCATGTATGAAGTCCTGGGTTCCATTCCTTGCAACAGGTAAAGCAGGCATGGTACCATACACTTGTCATCCCAGCATCAGAAGCAGTTGTTTTGTTTGTTTTTCGAGACAGGGTTTCTCTGTGTAGCCTTGGCCATCCTGGACTCACTTTGTAGACCAGGCTGGCCTCGAACTCACAGCAATCCGCCTGCCTCTGCCTCCCAAGTGCTGGGATTAAAGGCAGAATCAGAAATTTAAATCCAAGATCATCCTGGCCTACATAGGGTTGAGGTCAGCCTAAACTACATCTTAAAGGGTCTAGACTCTTCCTGGCATATGATAAAATGCAAACTATCTCTTATCATTTACCTGTGCAAAGCTACTTCACAAGTCAGTAAGGCTTTTGTTATACTTATGAAGACTACCTTCTCTATGCACAATAAGCATAAGGCATAACTCACATGCTTATGAAATCTGGCCAGACCCTAGTGCTGAGATGCATGCCCATGGGATAAACTCCCAACATGTAGGAGCTCCAATGCAGTTCACACTCTCAGCCAGCGTGGGACAAACACCTATTATCCCAACACTAGGAAGGCCGAGGCAGGAGAATGACAAGTTTGAGACTTGGAAAGGAGATGGTGATGGTGGTTTTGAAACAAGGTCTCATGGAACCAAGGCTAGCTAGCCTCGATGAGATCCTCCTGTCTAGGCCTTTTGAACTGGCTTTACAGGTGTGCACCTCCACACCTGTCTTTTTGGTCAAGTAAATTCTACTGTAATTTGGTGAAGGCAGTTCTTTGGTTGTAAAGCTGATTTCAGTGTGTCTGCCATTCCTTGTCTGGCGAAACAGTGCTAGGAGCAACCTTGCCTTAGCCACCATCAGAAACTACCCCCAGTGTTGCAAACGCACCTCTAGAGGGTAGCCAGACTACCCAGTGAGACCCTGTTTCAAAAAAGCTAAAAAGTTTTTTTTTTCTTTTTTGAGACAGGCTTTCTCTGTATACTGGCTATCCTGGAATTCACTCTGTAGACCAAGCTGGTCTCAAACTCACAGAGATCCTCCTGCTTCTGCCTCCCTGAGTGCTGGGATTAAAAGCATGCACCACTCTGGCTGGCCTTCTTTTACTATTCTTTTTTTAAAGAGGGAAAACTAAAAATATAATTTAGGCTTTATTTATTTACAGATAGGATCTCATGTAGACCTGGCTCGCCTCAATTTCTGATACTCCTTTCTTTTTCTACTGCTGAGATTACAGGCATGAGCCAGCACGTTAAATTATGTTATAAAAAAAACAACAGAGCTGGGCATGGTGGCACATACCTTTACTCCCAGCACTTGGGAGACAGAGGCAGGTGGATCTCTGTGAGTTCAAGGACAGCCTGGTCTACAAAGGGAGTCCAGGACAGCAAAGATAACACAGAGAAACCCTGTCTCAAGAAAAAAAAATAAAAAGAAAAAAGTAAAAATATCTGAGATGTTTTGGGGTTCACCTTCAAAAGACCTTATCCATAGTTAGATGTAGTTTGCGGACTGTGGTGATTCGATTAAGATGTCACCCCTAGTCAGATGTGGTGGCACAGGCTTTAATCCCAGCACTTAGGATGCAGAGAAAAGGAAAAAGAAAAAAGATCTCCCCACTTCCCAAGTGTGTGGCATTTGAATGCTTGGTCCAGTTGGTGGCTATCTGGGGAGGCTTTGGAGCAACCTTGCTGAAGGAAGAGCTTCACAGAGGTTTTGAGAGCGGAAAGACTCAGCATTTCAAGTTTGCTGTTTTCTGCTTGTGCTCTGAGATGTGAGCTCCTACTGTTCCCGCCGCCGGCGGCCGTGCGGAGAGCCTGCTGTCACTCTTCCTTTCTGCTATGGTGACAGACTCGTACTCCTCTGGAACCGCAAGGCCAGGAAACCCCTTCTCTAAGTTGGCTCGGTCGTGGTGTTTTATTACAGCCGGGGAGACATACAGGACCTGGGTTTTAAACTCATCCTGAATGCCAAATGCTGCCAACCCCCACAACTTTGTCATACTCAATTCCTGTGTCGACCAGGGAGAAGCCAAGACCAGGTGTGATCCTGTGTGCCTCCTTCCTGATCAAACATTCCTCAAGAGCTGGAGACAGACACTGGCTTCCTGCAGTGTGGCCAAGTTGTTCTCACTGAGCAGGTAGCCGTGTTCAAGCAGAGGCACACTCTCCTGGTGTTTTCCATGGTTTCTCTCCCGTGTGACTACTGTGTCACAGCAAGAGAATCATCTTCATTCTTCCTTGGCTGCTGTCCTCCCAGCATTATCTGTCGAAGCATAATGCTTAAGTGTCAAAAACACAGCCGCAGACTAGGTCTGCTAGGTCAGCAGGGCTGCCTGCTCTAAATGTACCATGCTGCTTTTTAATTACTATTGCTCTATAGTACAGCTTGAGATCGGGTATGGAGATTCCTCCTGAGGATCTTATATTGTATAAGATTGTTTTAGCTATTCTGGGTTTTTTTGTCTTTCCATATAAAGTTGAGAATTGACCTTTCAATGTCTTTAAAAAATAATTGTGTGACCAAGAAGAGACTTGATATCCTATGAGCATATACAGGTCAAGGAAATCCCCCTCAAGAACAGTGGGGAGGGGAATAAAGGGAAAATGGGAGGATACAAGGAATGGGATAACCATTGAGATGTAACAAGAATAAATTAATAAAAATTTTTAAAAAATAATTGTATAGGTATTTTGATAGGGATTGCAGTGAATCTGTAAATTGCTTTTGGTAAGATGGCCATTTTTACTATGTTAATTCTCCCCATCCACGAACAAGAGAGATCCCTCCATCTTCTCAAGTCACCTTCAATCTCTTTCTTCAGGGACTTAAAGTTTTTTTCAAACAAGTCCTTCACTTGCTTGGTTAGAGTTACTCCTAGATATTTTAAATTGCTTGTGGCTAACATGAAAGGTGTAGATTTCCTAATTTCTTCCTCTGTATGATTGTCATTTGATATAGGAAGGCTACTGATTTTTTTTAGTTAATTTTGTATCCAGCCAGTTTGCTGAACGTGCTTATCAGGTGCCTGCTCTAAATGTCTCTCTTCACGAGCTCTGCCCCAAGGATGCCCTGAGTGAGAGGGGCATGGTGTTTGAACACCCGCTGGGTGTGTGCCTCACTTTCCCTTTCATATCACAGGTAAGTCAATACTCCTAAATACAGCCGCATTCTCCTCAGGACACCTTGGATCCCTGTGTCTCAAAAATTTCCTTCTACTTCCTAAATAACTTAGAGCTTAGTTTCTGGGTTGTTAGTCTGGTGGAAGAATATATTCAGCCTTCATAGTCTTCACTGACAGATGCAACAACAGGTGCAATGTTAAAGCCAGGCACGAGTGTGATTCATGTTAGTCAGCCCGCCACCTCACAAGCAAAGGCAGGAGGATCACAAGTTCAAAGCCAGCCTGCCTCAAACTGCAAAGGTGCAATGCCTAATCCCAGATAAAGTGCTTTACATATGTTATATTACTTACACACCTATGTATATGTAGATTACTCCCACTTATAAACAAGCCGGGGGTGGGGGGGGTCCTTGAGAGATGGCTTCGTGGTTAAGAGCTTTTGCTGTTCTTGCAAAGGATCCCAGTTCAATTCCTAGCACCCACAATGTGGCACATGGCCATTTAATTCCAACTCCAATGCTGGCTTCTGAGAGTATCAGGCATGCTGGTGGTGCACGGGTGAACAAAGAGGCATAATAAATAAGTACGGTTACACTTAAAAAGAACAAGCGAGGAGAAAGGAACTTTGCAGGGAACCAAGGAGCCCACTTCAAGCCAGCTCAGAATATCTAGCTCTAGTATCCATTAGCAGTATTTTTCACTTACATGGTGGTAACATTTTGTGTTTGTGAATGCATGTGTATGACACAGTGCCAGTGGAGGGCAGATGGAACAGACCCCTTGGTTTTAGAGTGATGGATGTGTGTCACCCAGCTACAATGCTGGGGACCAAAGGGCAATCTTCTGGAGTAGCAAGTGTTCTTAACTGCTATATATAAGTATTAAGGATTTTAAGATTTGTTGTGGTGGGTACGGTAGCACATCTTTAATCCTACCACTACGGAGGCAGAGGCAGGCAGAGCTCAAAGGCAGTCAGAACTACATAGTGAGACTGACTCTCTCAGAAAAAAAAAAAAAAAAAAAAAAAAAAAAAAAAGCCAGGCTGGTAGCACATGCCTTTAATCTCAGCACTTGGGATGCAGAGGCAGAGCCATCACTTGAGTTCAAGGCCAACCTGGTCTTACAAAGTGAGTCCAGAACAGCCAAGGCTACACAGAGAAACCCTGTCTTCTCGGAAAAACAAAAAAGTGTTTTGCCTATAAGTGTCTACCACACGTCTGGTGACCTCAGAGTTCGTAAGAGAACTTGCCACATGGGTGCTGGGCATTGAACCTGTGTCTTCTGCAAGAGCAAGTGCTCTTAACTGATGCACCATCTCTCCAGCACCCGTCGTCCTCCTCTTAATGTCTGTGGCATATCCTGTGGCTGCACACACCTGAAGGACAGAGGCCAGTGTTGGGTACCCTCCTACATCGTCCTCCACGTTTTATTTCTGTGTACCTGTAGATGTCAGGGGACAACTCGCAGAAGTCAGCCCCCTTACTATGTTGAGTCCCAGTGTCTTAACTCAGGTCACCGTGCTTGGTGGCAGGGCCTTTAGAAATTCTGCTACTGCTGCTTAACTTTCTTCTTGGTGTTTCAACTTCTATCTCATAAAATTCTACCCAAGGCAAAACAGCTTTAAACCTAAGCAAGTCCTAGACTCTGTCACCTTAGATGACTTCAAATTAGCTGGTGCTTTCTTCCTTGCTTGCTGGAACTCTTCCTTATTGTAGAGAGCTTGCCAAGTACCAAGGACAGAGCACAACATGAAGCTGGGTTCCCAACAGTCCTGATCCAATCAGATGCACTGGAAATGTGAAATGCAAAAACCCAAAGAACCACACCACTAAGAGAGCCAGGATCAAGTCAGCTTCACACCCCTGATGTACCCTCCTGCTTGCTGGGATTACAGGCATGGACCACCTCACCCCACAAACCTGGAACTCAGAAACCAAACTCTGAGTTTAACTGATTTAAAATGACTGTTTCTACTTTTGTAGCTCCCAACCAGTTTCTTGTCCTTTGTAATATCTTACTTCTACCAAGAAAGAGAGAAAACACTGCATTTTGTTTTTCAATAAAGTCATTCAGGAGGTCATGAATTCATCTATAAATACTTCTTGTTTCTCATGCTGTCAGGTCTCAAGACTACTGACTGCATTGAGATAAATGCCATTTCTCGTCAATGCTTTACAAAAACCAGTTTCTCAACTCTCTTCCCTCTACATTACAGAGACCACCTAAGCCCTCTTTAACATATGGCTCTACTGTTGCATTAAGGGAGTGGCAACCCTCATTCACAAGGTTCATGAACACTAACCATTTTCTTTTCAGCCCTTGTTGGGGGTTAGTCTAGTAGTATATGCATACAAATGCTAAATTTTGGGCCCCCAAATCTAGTTGCATTCCAGAATGCTTTCTCACCGGTTTTTTGGTTTGGTTTGGTTTTTGTTCTTTTGTTTTGTTTTTCGAGACAGGGTTTCTGTTTAGTCCTGGACTGGCTGTGTAGACCAGGCTGACCTCGAATTCACAGCCATCCGCCTGCCTCTGCCTCAGGAGTGCTGGGATTAAAGGGACGCACCACCACATCCTGCCCTTTATTTTTAAGACAGGGTTTCTGTATAGCTCTGGCTGTCCTGGAACTTGCTCTGTAGACCAGGCTGGTATCAGGATTCATAGAAACCAGACTGCTACTGTCATATAGTCGTCCTTATGTATAGTTTGCTCCCCAATATTCTGACTGGTTAAATAAAAAGGCTGGAGAGCCTGTTAACTGGACAGGAGAGAAGTAGGTGGAGCTTCAGTTCCCAGGATTAGAGTCTCAGGAGGAGGAAGGAGAAGTTGGAGAGAAAGAACGTGGACTGATGGAGCAGATCCAGCCGAAACATGACATTTCGGCCAAGTAACTTGGAGAGTGCAGCTGGGAGGTAGTCAGAAAAGCTTAGGAAATTGGTTGAAATCATACCTGCTCAGTTATTGTGCTTAAGGGTGCCTAAATAAAACAATAGGTCTCTGTCTCAATTATTTGCAACACGGAGATGCTTTTAGTTTATCATAGCTGATAACAGTCCCATACAGCTCAGGGAGGGGAGTGATCTTTGCCAGCGGATTCAGAAAAGGTTTAAATACCAGAGCCAGAGAGAGGACACTGGGAGGAGAGGGACAGAAAGGCGGCGGCTGATCTGCTGGAGCTCCTGAAGACCCTAACCAGCTGGAACTAAGTGCAAAGAGGTCTACAGCTGACCTCCTCACTAACATTCTTTCTCTCCTACCTAGGGCTGGGGAACTGGAAGAGAGAGAGGCATTAAAGCAACCAAAATAAAATAGTTTAAAAGTAGCTCCTTCAAGTGGCACCTGGACAAGGCTAGGCATTATGGGAAACTTGGCTTCTAATGCCGTAGAGATGCTAGGTTACAAAAGAAAAGAAAATACTGTTCCAGGATGAGAGCAAAATAGAGGATACTGACACTAGGTTCTCTCCTGCTCTGATCCCACAGGGGATTTTCTGGTTTTGCTGTCCTTCTTCCTGTATTTCTGTTTTTAAGAGCTGAGCACAGTGGCACAAGCCTCTAATCCCAGCACTTGGGAGGTGGAGGCAGAGGCAGGCAGATTACTGAGTTTGAGGCCAGCCTGGTCTACAAGGTTAGTCCGGGACAGTTTAGGCTACGAGAGGAGAGAAAGAGAAAAGAGAGAAGAGAGAAGGGAAAAGGGAGAGACGGAGGGAAGGAGAGGGTAAGAGAGGGAGAGAGAGAATATATTAGAGCGTTAAAGGCATGAGCCTCAGCTGTAGATGGATTGGAGACACAACTGATACTGGCTTTCAGGAGCATGATGCCAATATCATAGACATGCCATAGGTAGAGGTTTCAGATATCAAAATACCCCCATGCTTTAATTGTGGTAGATATGACCATCTTCCAAGAAATTGTAAGGTTAACAACTTCAGAGCTCAAAAGAGCAGGTGCACTAACTAGGAAATACAGCACTTTCACTTGGAGACATGAACAAGCACTTTCTGGCTGCAGTAAATGCAAACAAATCCAGACTGGCCGCTTCAAGTTCATACATTTTATAGGAATTGGTAAATTTTTTTCAATAGGGCTGGAGAGATGGCTCAGAGGTTAAGAGCATTGGCAGCTCTTCCAAAGATCTTGAGCTCAATTCCCAGCAACCACATGGTATCTCACAACCATATATAATGAGATCTGGTGCCCTCTTCTGGCACGCAAGCATAAAATGTGTATTAAGAAAGAAAGAAAGAAAGAAAGAAAGAAAGAAAGAAAGAAAGAAAGAAAGAAAGAAAGAAAGAAAGAAAGAAAGAAAGAAAGAAAGGGAAAGAAAAAAGGAAGGAAAGAAAGAAAAGACAAAGTATCCTGTGGATTAAACGTGTGGATCAGAAGGGCAAAAAGGGAAGCTGAGACTCTCTGGGGCTGACAGACCCATAAATTTATGGGGAAGGGATCTTTTACAACAATGGAATACTCAAATTAATATTCCGGCAACCCAGAGACAGACAATGATGGGTGATGGAGTCCCGCTCAAACTAAGGCACCAACCAAGGACAATACAGGCCATAAACTTTAAACCCCTACCTAGATCTAGCCAATGGTCAGGACATTCTCCACAGTTGAGTGGAGAGTGGGATATGACTTTCACACGTACTCTGGTGCCTCACATTTGACCATGTCCCCTGGATGGGGAGGCCTGGTGGCACCCAGAGGAAAGATAGCAGGCTACCAAGAAGAGATTTGATACCCTATGAGCATATACAGAGGAAGGAAATCCCTCTCAGTCAGTCATAGGGGAGGGAGTAGGGGGAAATGGGAGGGAGGGAGGAATGGGAGGACACAAGGGAGGGGATAACGATTGTTATGGGGTGAAATGGTAGAGACTCCCGGGGAAGGTATTGGTGTGTGTAATGAAGATCACAAACTGTGTCCTGTGTCCTGTGTCCTGTGTCACAGGATTAAGTTTCCAAACTTTAGAAGAGGCCACTGCTGAAATACCAACAGCCCTCCCCATCAACTGGGTATCAAACAGACCTGTGTGGCAAGAGCAATGGCCCAACACAAAGAAAAAAATTGCAGACACTTCAACAACTGATACAAGAGCAGCTGGAGGCTCTTGTAAAGACTTACAGTCTACAAGCCCATGGAATTCCACTGTTTGTTGTTTAAAAAAAAAAAAAAAAAAAGAATTTGCCGGGCGTGGTGGTGCACGCCTTTAACCCCAGCACTTGGGAGGCAGAGGTAGACTGATCTCCATGAGGCCAGCCAGGACTACAGAGCAAGTTCCAAGACAGCCAGAGGTGTTACATATAGAAACCCTGTCTCAAAAAACAAAACAATAATAATTCAACAACAACAAAAAAATCAACCACAAAGGCTGGAGAGATGGCCCAGAGGTTAAGAGCACTGGCTGTCCTTCCAAAGGTTCTGAGTTCAATTCTCAGCAACCACATGGTGGCTCACAGCCATCTGGCCTGCTGGCTCACATGCAGCCAAAACACTGTATAAACTTTTTTTAAAATTTTGACCACGAAAGATAGATCCGTAGAGAGCAGGTGCAAAAATTTTTTGTTTTTTTAAGACAGGGTTTTTCTGTGTAGCCTTGGCTGTCTTGGACTCACTTTGTAGACCAGGCTGGCCTCAGACTCACAATGATCCTCCTGCCTCTGCCTCCCAAGAGCTGGGATTAAAGGCCTGCGTTACCATGCCAGGCTTCAGGTGTAAACTCTTAATGACTTTCAAATTTTCTTTTTCTTTTCCTCCTTTTTTTGGTTTTACGAGAGGGTTTCTCGAAAAACCAAAAAAAAAAAAAAAAAAGATTAAGTACTTATGAAATCTTAGTACCTCACCGGATGTGGTGGCACGGGGCCTTTAATCCCAGCACCCAGGAGGCAGAGGCAGGTGGATCACTGGGAGTTCGAGGCCAGCCTGGTCTAAACAGTAAGTCCAGGACAGGCAGGGCTAACACAGAGACCCAAAACAACCCCCCCTCAAAAAAAATGTAGTGCTTCTTACTAATGCCAACATTATCTCATTGTGGGTAATCAATGAAGATTGGCAAAGGGCTTGTAGTAACTACTTGGGAGGAATTAATAACAAATATCCTAAAAGCAAATGTTTGCAGTTTATAAAAAGAACTAATTGGGTTCTTCCACGTGTTGTAAGGAACAGCAATTCCTGAGGCACTTAAATTCTATACTGATGCAACCAACTTGGGAAAGGCAGGTAGTAAGTCAAGACAAAATAAGCAAGGTGTTCCAAAGCCCATAAACCTCAGTTCAAAACTCAGAACTGTATGCAGTCTTTATGGTATTATTAGATTTTCCTGAGTCTCTTAATATAATCAGTGACTCCCAATGCGCAGAGTTGTCTGCATGTAGAAGTGTTGAATTTATTCCTGGTATGTTGAATTAACTGTTATCTGTGGAGTTGCAACAGGCCAACAAAAGTAGAAACTATCCACTATATATTACCCATATGCGGTCTCACACAGGCTTGCCGGTTCCACTGGCGTAAGGAAATGGAAGAAACTGACCAATTACTAATAGGAAATGTGTTAGAAGCCTCAACTTTTCACATCAACACCCTGTCAACAGTAAAGATTTAAAGAAAAATTTCTCTATCACTTGACAACAAGACAAAGAAATATACATATTTTAAAGCCCTATATGTTCTCTGTATTACCAAACTCCATTACCTGCTGGAAGAAACCCCTAAGAGTACCAAAAGAAATTAAATCTGGTAGATGGATGTATTTCATTTTGCAGAATTTGGAAAACAAAGGTATGTACACAGATTCATACTCAGGGTTTCAATGGGCAACTGCTTCAAGTTCTGAAAAGGCTAATTGTGTAATTACACATTTATCGGAAATAATGGCAATTACGGGGATGCCTGCACAAATATAATATAATATAATATATATATATACACACATACACACACCTTTAATCCCAGCACTTGGGAGGCAAAGGCAGGTGGATCACTATGATTTGAAGGTCAGGCTGGTCTACAAAGTGAGTCCAGGACAACCAAGATAACACAGAGAAGCCCTCTCTCAAAAAACAAACAAAAAGCACTGACAGACAAGGATTTGGATACAGAACTCTGAACGCACCAAGGATACTTTCTATGTTGCCAAACACAGGTGGCTGGACATTGTGAATGCAGCTATTACATGATAATTTTCATAACTGTTCTTAATGTATGTAGTTTATTATTATAAGAGAAAACATTTTTATTTAGACAAAAAAGAAAAAAAGAAAAAGAAAAAAGGAATGTTGGGGGTTGGTCTGGTCCTATACAAACGCTAAATTCTGGGCCCTAAGATATGTTTGCAGTCCAGACAAGTGCCGTCTCATGTCCGCTGGTCATATATACTCTGCTCTTTGTTCTGTAAACACTGCTTCCCAGGATTCAGATTGGTGAAATGAGAGGCTGGAGAGCCTGTAACTGGGCAGGCAGAGCTTGGGGTCTCAGGGAGAGCCGAGGAGGCAGAAAGAGGAGAGAAGGAAGATGATGGAGAGACGACATGGCTTGGTGATGGGGCAGAGCCAGCCCAGACAGGACAGATATGTAGCCAGACTAGCCTAGAAAATTAGTTTAACCAGTACCCGCTCAATTACACTGTGCTTAAAGCTTGTTTAAATAAATCAGTAAGTCTGTGTCTCAATTATTGGGGAACTAGCCAGGTCATAGAAAAGCCTTCTAAAATAATTATCCCACAACAAGCCCTATAAAGTATAGTAAGATATTAAAATAGTGGGTTCAGTGAAAACTTACGACTCATCCTCCCTTCAGCAAACCTTTTCCCAATGGCCAATCAAAATCTGCTTATCCCACATCCAGCTACTAAAGCTGGATATGCACACTTTTGGCTGTTAAACTGCATGGGAGAAACCACAGAGTAAATCTGAATGACTGATTCTCCCCAATGACAGCAGCCCTGGGATGCTACCTGCTGCACTGCAAAGTCGCCCCCGGTGAAGGGAAACATGAAATGAACTAATGTTATAAAGAGGGCATTGATGTTTCCTTACAATAGTAAGCTACACAGAAGTAGAATTCAGCTGAAGCAACCCAGCCCCTGCAGGGTGTTCAAAGGCAGTGACCCTGGATGCTCACAACTGCCCATTAGGCTCCATCCCCTTACCAAAGGGAGCAT
Organism: Acomys russatus; assembly: GCF_903995435.1. NCBI lineage: Eukaryota > Metazoa > Chordata > Mammalia > Rodentia > Muridae > Acomys > Acomys russatus. The sequence continues at coordinate 5,272,354 of NC_067164.1, read as the reverse complement.
GACTCTGCCGGGCATTTAGAAGATTATGCTGGCTGACCACCACTCATCAAACCCCTTGCTTCTAACTGGTGGCTTCTTCTGGCCTGCAGGCAGGATGACCATGGCTAACAGAACAGGCAGCCCTGTACTGCCTCCTGCCTAACTGTGACAAGTACCCACACACTGCAAATTTCCCCATTTATCCAAAAAGAACTAAACTCTGTAAAACATTTCTAATTGCTCAAAGGGTCTCGGGGCCTAAGATTTGCACATGAAAGCACATGTAAAACAGCAGCATTATATCTCAACCTTACAAACTAATCTCTATTTGGAGTCAGTTTTCTTTGTTTGTTTGTTTGTTTGTTTGTTTTTGGAAACAGGGTTTCTCCGTGTAGCCTTGGCTATCCTGGAATCCCTTTGTAGACCAGGCTGGCCTCAAACTCAAGAGATCGCCTGCCTCTACCTCCCGGGTGCTGGGATTAAAGGCGTGCACTACCACGCCCGGCTCAGAGTCAGTTCTTATTGTCAGTAGCCAAAACCAGTTTGCAGCATCATTCAAGAACTCTTCCTTTGTCAATCTCTACACGCGTGGAGTGGCTCTCAATGTAAAGTATGCTAATGCCCTAACACTAATACCTCAGTGACTCTTAACCCCAGAACCAGCAGGATCCTGCTACCCACCCAGCATTATCCTGACAGCTAACTCTGACATTTTAAACACTGTTGGACACATAGCTCAGCAGGGGAGCCCTTGACAATGCTGCACAAGATTCTCTGAGCTGAAGTACAAAGGAAATCAAGGTTTGATATACTTACAGTTAGTTACAGAAAAAAAGGTGATCCTGGCTTCTTTGATACACAAACAATAAACAGAGGTCTGATACATTTTAGAACTTTATTTCAATGTAACTATATGCATAAGAAATACACTCATATTGGTTAATAGAATGCAATTATGTTTAACTTACCCTACACAATCTTGACCAGAAACTTGGTACATGGTTTACAATTTAAAAAAACAAAAAACAAAAACTGCAATCTGGTTTATTTCTACCTATTACAAATGTATAAAAGATCCTCCGTCAAATGCTGCTGAAGGCAGCAGAACCTTGAGAAATATACCTTTGGTTTGCCTCAGAAAAGTAACACATATTGCACTGTAAAGGTTTATAAAATTGGCGCAAAACATTTTGTAATGTTACAATACCAGTTTTAAGAGTTCAGTAACTAACAGGAGCCTATGGAATACATGTAGAACTGTAGAGGCTGTCTCACCAGCAGTGTAAGGAGACTTAAATCCACATTCAGATCACTTTGTACTAAGACTGTCAGCTCACTTCATCTGCTGAGATCAACCAGGAAACCCTAGAATATATCTTGATTTTTGCAAAAAAAATGAAGTTCGCTGGCGTTTTGGCTCACAGGTACCAGTGCACTGACAGGCAAGGTGTTTGTGCCTTCTGCTGTCAGCATCCAGAGTGAACTGCATGCAGTCAGCTTGGGTTTTACTTTGCATTAGCATTTACGTGCAACGTAGCCCAAGCTGATGACTTCATGACTTTAAAAGTAAATCTAAAAAACCAAAATGGCCCTTCTTGGAAGACTAAACACATTCAGGCACAGTTGTAAAAAGAAATCAAAAGGTCTTATCAAAACAATGTAGCCTTTTATGAATTACGCCTCAGTTTAAATTTTTTTAAAAAGTAGCCCCAAAATAAGCAGCTCTGAAAAAGAAAATATAACTTAAGATAATCTTGAAAAGATAAGGTGAATACAGGTTCAAAAATAATTGAAATACACTTTCCTAAGGCTACCTAGGATCAGGCTGTAAAGAATTCTACCATTTCAAGTTTACCAACTAGTTACTAGATACCAATTTACAAGTAAGATCTTCTTCTTCTTTTTTTTTTTTTCCTTTATTGAGAGAAAAACCTACTACCTTCAGACTAGACTATGAGGGTGGTGATGGGGAAGGGGGAAGAGATTAGCAAATAAGACCCAAACAATCCCATGCAAATCAATATATTTTCCAAATGGAAGACCTCCCAATTATACCAGACACTTTCCATTGAAACGATTTAAGTACAAACACACGGCACCAACGGCCAGGCCTAATATAGGCCTGACAACCAAGTCCTTCTTTTCTGGAAGAAAGGTCTCAAAAGTCCCACTCAATTTCAGGCAACAATGTTTTTAAAGATCAATTTAATAAGGCCTTAATTACCTTTATTTATTTATTTTTGGTGGGGCTTTTATTTCTAATCTTAAAAACTAGATTAAAATTAGTTCAATTCCCAGAAGGCATTGTTTCATTTGCTATACCAAAGACCTCTTCCTCAAAGGCAGCTAGTTCCAGCCTCCACCTGCGCGGCCCTTGTGGTGCTTCCTTCTCGAGGCCTTGAAAAGGTAATGTAGGTAACACGTGCTCATGAACATTAAAACTAGTCATTAGAAAGACTTAACTAGCTTTATAATTTAAGTTTTAAAACATAAATACTTGCAGCTTGATCTGCGCTGACAATGATTGTCGGAGCCTAGAATTCAACATTTACAGATTCTCATGCACACACGCAAAACACATATTATTATCACACAACTTATTATGTCTTGAGAAGATCTTCTGCTTTTTAAATCTTTGGCCTCCCAGTCAATTCCAAGTTCAACCAACTTTAACTAAAACTTCACTCAGAATTTCACCAAGCTTTTTCACCCATACATTAATGCTTGTCATATCTTTCATGAACTGTCAAAATCTGAAGCCTGCTCAGAGATCGCCAGATTAAAGAAAATAAGTGAAATACACAGAGGTTATTTCAAAACAGTACATGACCATCAAAATGTCACAATTCCCAATTGGGATCATGCCTAGTTTGCTACTATCAGTTTAAAAAAAAAAAAAAGGCATGCTGGGCTCTTTCACACACAGGCAAAGGCCAACAACAGAGAGCCTGACCTGGAGCGCTTGCAGCCTCTCATGCAGCGTTCCCAGAGAACACCGCCAGGACGGTGTTCACCCGAGGCCTCTCCTGCTCAGAGGCTGCCTCCCAGGGACAGCGAGGACACCCACTAGTTTGTGGCAATTCCTGAGAAAGTAAGATTCTTAGTGTCTGAACCATACTCAATTAACATCAGCCCTTTTCAGGCACTCTCTGGAAGCCGCGGCTATCTGCTGGAACTCAGCTCAGCACTTGCACTCTAGATTATCCACATGAGCACAATGGCTTTATTATAAGTGATTAAAGAAATAAGGCAAAAACAGCAAAATAACTCTGGTGGCTGATACTTCAGATTAAATTTTGTTCAATATGCGACCTACTGGCTTACTGCAAAAATCATGAAGAGCTGTGCTATTATACATGTGCTCACCATTCAAAATAACTTATAAGAAACTAATTCCGGCATAGATAAAAGAAGTGAAAATTAAAATTAAAAACAATGGATTGAACCTGCACATTCCATTGCTCATAAACTTGCACATACTACTGTTCTGCAAAAAAAGACAATTGCAGCAAAGGAAAACAAGTCCTTTGCAAACACGCCTAAAAGCATCCCTCAAAAAAGGAAAAGCAAAACCAAAAAACATGCATATATATATATGTATAAAGTGTTACTGTTTAACACAATGCTATAGGGGTGGGGGGATTAACTGCATAGGTTAAAAACAAAAACAAAAAACCAAGAACCATGTGCAACATCTTAGGCCAGTAAAGCACCGAAATAACAAATACCAAAAATCACTTTTTATACGATTAATATATAAACACAAAATATTGATCATAAGTCAGAAAGCAATTACCTGGAGAGATACAATGTCCTCTGTTGAGGATTTTTCTTCAATTTAAATGTCTTCTCTCATCTCTAAAGAAACCGTAAAGTGCTAACTTTATATAAAGCAAGCAAAATCTTCAAGTAATTTGCTAAGCCAATTTTTATCAATCTAAACAATGAAGTAAAAATAGGAACTAAAGTGAAAAGGACAGGAAAAACCTGACAGGGTGTAGGTGAACAATGCGAGAGCCTGTTCTCCCTACCAGCTTCTCCTTCTCTTTCACCTGGCCGCCCGAGCTAACAGACTTAGCTACCTATCTGTTCTCTTACATTAACTCCCTAGGATTTGCTAAGATTTTTGCAACAATCACTAGACAGACATACAGTCCTAAGAAAAAGAATAATGTCACTTCAAACTCAGGACTGGACATTAATTAAAGCAAGCCTACGTTGGTCTGCTGTCATAAACAAACTAAACGTAGAGACATGCACTTCTCTCAGTTGAACTACTCCTGCCCCTCAGCTGCTTTCTCAAGGAAGTACACATTAACCAAATGACGGTTGAGGTGTTTGCTATAATCTTTTTCCTTTCTAAAAGAGCGATCACAGAAAATACAAACAAACTCTCCCTCAGATACTTTAACTGCCAACCCTTCCTTTGCATTTTTTGAGCTGGCTTCTTGTGGCACTGCCCGAGCCCCATGTAGTCCAGAATCATCGCTGCCCTCTGACATATTATCACTCAGGTCACTGCCGTCGTGGCTGTGGATGCCTTCATCCTCATCAATTTCCTGAGACTCGTTTTCAGCCAAAGTGATAGGAGGTGAGGCCATCACAGCTGCAGAAGCTGCTTCAGGTTCGACTGACGGGGTAAGAGGCGACACTGGCTCCGCTGTCGAGTCTTTCACAGGGACACTGTCTGCTGTGTTCTGGTCAGTGGCCACGTCCATCTCACACAGCGCAGTGGAGCCTGCCTGGCACTTAGCATGTAATGTCTCACCATCTGGCTCATGTTCAGAGGAAGAAACACTGGTAGTGGATTCCTTAGAAGCAGCAAGCTCAACCAGACTCTCCCCCTCACCGGCCCCCTCTGTTCCTGCTTCCTTGAGGGGGGCTATTTTATTTCCTTCCCCATCAGAGACTATGTTTTGGCCCTCAGGTGTCTCTCCTCTTCTAGAGTTTCCCTTTGGCAGTGGTGACGGCGGGGCCTGCAGCTCCTGTGCACTCTTGCTTTCCTTTAGAAGCTGGCTATCTCTAACAGGCACTAAGCCAACTCCAATAAGGGCCTGCTCCTGCCGCAACATCTCACTCCGCATCTTCTCCTTTGTAGAATCTTTCCGGGGAGATGACCTTTTGGCAACAGGCTTGGCGTGTGGAGGTGGCTCTATGACAGGAGGAGGCTCGTTCTGAACAGACCCCGGGTGAGTAGAAGCTATCTGGGCAACCTCCATCTGAACACGCTCCATAGAAGGCAGCTCTTTCTGACAATGCTCCACGGGAGAAGGAGGCTCTACCTGAGGCAGCTCCACCTGGGCAGGCTCCTTGAGAGGAGGCTCCACCTGAGGCAGCTGCACGGGAGGCGGTGGTGCCATCTGGGGAGCCTCCGTGGGAGGGGGAGACTCCAAGGGAGACGGCAGCTCCACCTGGGCAGGCTCTGAGGGAGGCGGCAGCTGCACCTGAAGAGGCCCTGTCTGGGAAACCTCCATGTGAGCAGGCCCTGTCTGAGCAACATCCATGGGAGAAGGAAGCTCGGTCTGAGTGGATCCTGTCAGAGCCACCTGAGTTAGCATGGGAGCTGCAGACACCTGAGCCAGCTCGGAGTGAGGAGGCTCTGTCTGCCCTGCCTCCTTCTGCGCAGGTCTGCTGCCTTTCTTACTGGACTTATGTTTTAGAGTTTTCTTCTTTGCGCCTTTCTTACGGGAAGCGTTTTGCTTTGTATTGTCTTCCTTACTCTCCTCCACTCTGCTGTCCCCCTTTGGCCCTTCCGTAGTATTTTTGGGTTTGCTTTCTGTCTTTCTTTTCTTTTTTGTCACTGGTTCCTCATTCACAGGAACATCCAAGGAACGGGCCTCAGCATCCATCCTTCTTTTGTTCTTCCTGGCTTTACAGGATTTCTCTGAAGTATTTCCTGTGTGGACATCCACATGTTTCGTCTCTGCTGCTTTAGTCTCGGTCGCTGACTTGCGAGTTCTGGTAGCCACTTGGACCACCGAGACACTGCTACAAGGCTTCTTCTCTTTTGAAACATCTTTTCGCTCTACTTTTATGGTCTTCTCGTTTCTCTTTACAGACACATCGCCCTTTGTTTTTGTTTGTTCTGTCTCTGTCTTCTCACTGGTGATGGTGCTACTGTGCAAGTCAGCCTCCCTCTTTTTGGTTTTCTTTAATTTCACTTTGGAGACATCCATTGTTTTGCTGGGACAGGTAGGATGCTTAGATTTGAAATGATATTGTAGATTACACTTCTTGGAAGCTGCATAGTCACATACCGGGCAGTTGAACTGCCTTGGATTAACATGTAGCTCTACGTGTTTTTTGAAGTTGCTTCTGTCTGCTGTTTTGTAGTCACAGTGGGGGCAATTAAGAGGTTTAGGCCCATTGTGAACCTGTCTTGCGTGTCGGGTCACTTCATGCTGATTAGAGGCCACATAACTGCACTGATCACACTTAAACGGCTTCTCACCTACAGATAAGAAAGAGATGTTACCACAGATAAAAGACAAACCCAACATTAAAATACCCTTAGGACTTATAAATAAAATATAAGCACAAAGACCATTTATTGGAAGGATTTGATCATGCACCTTGTATTTTCCATATTTATTTGTATAACTAATGTGGGACGGAGGCTGGATTCTCAAAATGAACTGGAGGAATATTCAACTCAGTCAGCCATCATCTTCAAAACCCTTTACTAAGTCAGCTATCTGGCACTCCTGAAGACCAGGCTCCCCGGGACAGGAGCTGCTGGCACAGCTGAAAGTCTCTGGAGGCTAACTCTAGGACAAATCCACTCCAAGAGAAGTGTTTTTAATTTTTTACTACTCATCCTCTAGAATCTTTAAACAAAAGTACAATGTAACACAAGTAAAACACATGTATTGTAAGGTAAGCCTGAGAGTGCACTCTGTAACTTTAAGCTAGACTCCCAGGCTGCAGGTCTGCGGTTTAAGGCTCTGCTTTAGCCTGAGGGGGCAAATCTAATCTTTAACCCTCACTCAGCAAGTTTTTCTAAAAGCAGTGACTGCTTTAAAGCACAACTTGAAAGCTTACAGTGACTGTTTTTCTGTCTCAACTTCTCTATTAAAGGGGGAGGGCAAGGAAACTAGGTAACGGGCCCTGGCATACAAATACATACGGTGTGCAACAAGCAAACAGTCAGAACCAGACACAAAGAAAACCAAAGCCCACCCACCCCAGAATTAAAAGCATTAAAAAAACCAAAAAAACAACAACAAAAAAACTACCTGAATACATACCCAACTAGATCACTCTCTAGTAAATATTACCAATTGGTATCCATACCCCACCGGTCCAATGGAATGCATAATAGAGAAATGGAAATTGACATTTATGAAAATTAATCTTTCAAACATCCTCATTCATTATTATCCAAGTTTTCCATAAGCAAAATTAGACATCAAGCTTAACTATGAAAATATACCATTAGAAATGTCTGTTGAGCAAGGGTGTGGTGGCACATGCCTTTAATTCCAGCACTTGGGAAGCAGAGGCAGGTGGATCTCTGTGAGTTGAGGCCAGCCTGGTCTACAAAGTGAGTTCCAGGACACTCAGAGCTGTTACACAGAGAAACACTGTCTTGAAAAACAAAAACGAAAGAAAGAAAGACAGGCCTGTTGAGCCTGGCATGGTGGCACACGCCTGTAATCCCAGCAGTTTGGAGGCAGAGGCAGGTGATCTCTGTGAGTTTGAGGCCAGCCTGGTCTACAAAGCGAGTCCAGGGCAGCCAGGCCTACAAAGAAACCCTGTCTTTAAAGCGCTTGCCTGGCAAACACAAGGCCCTGGGTGGTTTCTACAGCACTTTCCTCTGCACTTGGCCCTGCAGTATCCTCGCCAGTAATGCTTTCCAAGCATTTACTTAACATATAGACAGAAAGGGTGCAGATAAATGGTCTAGTGGTTAGAAACCACTGCTTGCTCCTGAGGCCTTGAGAATAATTTCTTTACCAACAACACTCTAAGTCTAGTGAGCAATAATCTTATCAGTGTGAAGCAGTCAACAAAGAAAGAAAACTAAGCCAGGCTGGTGACGCATGCCTTTCATCCTAGTTCTCAGAAGGCAGAGGCAGGTGGATTACTGCAAGTTTGAGGCCAGCCTGGTCTACAGAGCGAATCCAAGACAGCCAAGGCTACACAGAGAGAAACTCTGTCTCAAAAAAAGCTCGAGATCAGCCTGCACCTGCCTCCAGAGCCAGGTTAAAGGCAGGTGCACCATCACCACCCAGCAATCATACGCTGTTTTATGAAGAGATGAAGATTAAAAACAAAAAACACATACCTCTGAGCACAACATTAGCAAATCCAAATAAAAGGCAAAGATGATCAACTAGGGCAAAACACCACAGATAAACATCTGAACACTGCTTAATCAATGAAAGAATAAATACATTTAAGGAGTCGTTCTAGACCAGTGATCATCATCATAAATACTAAGTCAGCTACATGTGACTTCAAATAAGCTACATCGCGGGGTAAATATCAAGCATTTAGATTTAAAAACAAAAACAAAAAACTAAATGTCTCAACATGAAAGCAAGCTGACATCCAGAGGGAGATAGGCTACAGAGGAAAAGGAGCTGCATGTTTTCAATGCCTAAAACTACACATTACAATTAAAAGACAAAAGAATGGTACCTTACAATGCTCTTACTGTTTTCTCTGTCCAGCGCTAGGGATTGACTCCAGGTCTTGTACACGCACTGCAAAACCACACTACACTGAGCTCTGTCCTCGCCCCCTTATATTTGTTTTTTTTTTTTTAAAGACAGGGTCTATACAGACCAGTCTGCCCCCCAAGTGCTGGGATTAAAAACTCTCTTCAAGGACTGAAGAGATGGCTCAGGGGTGAAGAGCACTATGTGCTCTTCTAGAGGTCCTGAGTTCAATTCCCAGCAACCACATGGTGGCTCACAACCATCTATAATGTGATCTGATGCCCTCTTCTGGCCTGCAGGTGTACATGCAGATAGAGTACTGTATACATAGAATAAGTAAATAAATCTTTAAAAAAAAAAAAAGCCTCCCTTCGGTGTTTTATCAAAGAACTAAGTAAAGCCCTCTGTAGAACATTAATCCCTCCCAAGATGCACTAACTGACCTTGGAGATTCTGGAAGCACCCAAAAAGTAGTGACATTTCTTGTTTAAGTAGCTTGGGAAGACACTCGAAGTACATCAACACAGTAAGCACACAGGATCAGGAAGACCTGGCAAGGCTGGTCACGGTAGCCTAACAAGAATACTAAGTGTCTGGAAGTGGCCTCGCTGGCTAAGCCAATGCTTAGCAGATGCTAGCACTTTACAATACAACCAAGGCTCGCCGGGCGTGGTGGCGCACGCCTTTAATCCCAGCACTCGGGAGGCAGAAGCAGGCGGATCGCTGTGAGTTCGAGGCCAGCCTGGTCTACAAAGTGAGTCCAGGATGGCCAAGGCTACACAGAGAAACCCTGTCTCGAAAAACCAAAAAAAAAAAAAAGGAAAAAAAAAAAAAAAAAAACCAACAACCAAGGCTGGCTCTTACTACTCACCTGAAGCAACAATATATACAAGAGAAATTTTACATATGTAAAGTCATATGACTAAGGAAAACTAAGGTGAAATCTGGGCTGGAGCCTCTACTGGAGCTCAGAGTTCAGATCCTAGTGCCTACATTAAGGAGCTCACAAACACTTACACACCCCAGCACCATCTGATCCAGCACCCACACACAACCACAGATATACTCTAATAAAAGTGACAAATGAAACTAGGAGGTCAAGTCAGAGAGAAAACATGCCCTACAGGGTATGTGTTCTGATTCTGTCCAGAAGTCTTCTCTGAGAAACAAGTCAGTCACAGCCAAGAATGGCACTGTCTACTCAAGACCTTTCAGTCTAACATTCATTTATTTGTTTTTGGTCCCTCAGATTTTCTGAGGCTAACGTCACTATCCTGCCTAGTTCATTCACTAGTATGGCTTAGGCTGGCCTAAGTCTTCAACCTTCCTCCTGACTAGACCTCTCACAGGCAGGATTACAAACATTACCAGCACACTACAACATTTGCTTTTTACTTTGTGTATGTTCGTGCTAGGGTGTAAGGGGACAGCAGAGTGAAGATGCCAGAGCCCAACCTGAAGAGAGCTGGCTCTCCTTCGCCCACATGGGTTTGGGCAAGCATCCTTGCTTGTTAAGCAATGGAAAAGGCATCAACAAATACTTCAAAAACAAGTGCTTTTTGTGTATGTGGCCTCTGTACATATGTACCCTAACAGGCCATAAGGCATCAAGTTCCCTGAAAATGTTAACTGTTGGCAATTATGAGTCCCCTGATCTGGGCACTAGAAACTGAATCCAAGTCCTCTACAAGAGCAGCAATAAAGACAGGGTTTCTCTGTGTTGCCTTGGCTGTCCTGGACTGGCTTTGTAGACCAGGCTGGCTTCAAATTTACAGTGATCCACCTGCCTCGGCCTCCCACATGCTGGGATTAAAGGTATACCACCACTCCGGCTTACTTTTTTTTTTTTTATTTTGGGGGGGGGGGGGAGTTCGAGACAGAGTTTCTGTGTAGCCTTGGCTGTCCTAAACTCACTTTATAGACCAGGTTGGCCTTGAACTCAGTGATCCGCTTGCCTCTGCCTCCCAAGTGTTGGGATTAAAGGTGTGTGCCACCAGAACTGGCTATTTTTTATTTTTTGAGACAGGGTTTCTCTGTGTGGCCTTGGCTGGCTTTGAACTCTGAGATCCTCTTGCCTCTGCCTTCCTAGTGCTGGGATTAACAGCGTGCATTCAGCTTCAAAACCTACTTTTTAACCTGGCCACTTAAATGTCTTCAGAACAGAGACCAGCTAGGAGCCATGACTATTTCAGCCACCATACAGTCCTGCATGCACTTTGTTGTAAATCAAGCCATCACTGTCTTTGAATGTATTCTGAAAGTCAGTCCTCTTAGTGCCGTTGAGCTGTGTCCGTAGTTCATGCCTCTAATCCCAGCATTTGGGAGGGGAAGGCAAGGAAGTTAAGACATCTTAGCTGTGTACTGAGAAGAGCGAATCAAAAGTTTAAGAGCATCTTCAGCTAAAACCAACCTGGGCTGCAAGAGACCACTTCAAAACAAACAAACAAACAAACACGGTAAGGCGAATGGGGGAAGCTTAGGCTACATGGTTCATCTTTTATTTTATCTTATGTGTATAGGTTTTTTGCCTGCATGTTTGTCAGTACATCATATGCACGCAGTGCCTGCAGAGGCCAGAAGAGGGCATCAGATCCCCTGGAACCAGAGCTAAAGACAAGTTGAAAACCACCATATGGTGCAGGAAATCAAACCCTGGTATTCTTAACCAATGAGACATCACCCAGCCCGATGCTCATTTTATTACACAATCAAAAAGAATGGGAAAAACTCATCTGTGCTCTGTATGGAACTCTTCTGAGTTCCGACAAATATTAGGGACCTCTTCTTGGGCTGGAGAGATGACTCAGCAGCTAAGAGCAATTTCTGCTTGTGTAGAGGGCCCAAGTTTAATTTCCAGCACCCACATGGTAGCTCTTAACCATATATAAGTCCAGTTCCAGGGAAAAATCTGACGCCCTCTTCTGGCCCCCACAGGTACTACACCCACATAGTACACTGCCAGACAAAATACTCATAAATTAAACTTCAGAAAAGAATTAATAATATAAAAATAAAAATTAAGTGGGGAGTTGGTGGCACACACCTTTAATCCCAGCACTTAGGAGGCAGAGGCAGGCGGATCGCTGTGAGTTTAAGGCCAGCCTGGTCTACAAAAGTGAGGCCAGGACAACCAAGGCTACACAGAGAAACCCTGTCTCAAAGAGGGAGGAAAGAAAAACAAAAACCAAAAAAACCAAAAAAACACTTCAGAAAAGTCAGGCGTGGTAGCGAATGCCTTTAATCCCAGCCCTTGGGAAGCCAAGGTAATAGGATCTCTGTTAGGATCAAGGCCAACCTGATCTACAAAGCCAAATCCAGGATAACCTGGGCTACACAGAGAAGGGGAAAATTTTTTCAGAAAGATAAACAAAAAAGCAAACAAACAAGTTCACATCTGTTTGTTTCTGGAGTCTGGTCTGAGAGCCCATATTTGCCCTCTCCGCTGCCATTTTGGTTTCCCTTTTTCTAAGGCAGGGACCTGCCTGACAACATGGTGGCACATGCTTTTCATCCTAGCACTTCTGAGGCAGAGGCAGGCAGAACTCTGAATTCTAGAACAGCAGTAGCTACATAATAAGATCACATTTAAGAAAATACAAAAACAAAACCCTGAAAAACAGTAAGTTACAAATAAACAACTCAGTTTCGATTCTAAAAGAAATCCTTTAAAGGTAGTTTACAACGGTGAAATAAATAAAAACGACAGTTTGCTGAAATGGTGAGGGTCCCCATTTCTTACCAACCTGAGTGAGTGCGCATGTGTCGGGTTAGATGAGTCTTCTGAGAACTCGAGTAGGGACAGAGCTCACATTTATAAGGGCGTTCTCCTGTAAAAGGAATGACAGCGTTTTAAGATGTCACGATGAAGCAAAACGAATCCTGGGCAAAGGAACTACCCCTCCCATAGACTTTTTGGTACTTCGTTTTGGAGTTGGTCTGGCTGGGTTTCGGTTATTTTTGTTTTGAAACAGGTTCTCCTTGGTACTCCAGCCCTCCTATCCCTGCCTGAATACAGGGCTATACAACCAACCATGCCAATCTATCTCATGCTGTTTTCCTTTTTTCTCCCCCAGGAAACAGCGTTTCTCTGTAGACAAGGCTGGCCTGGAACTCACTGAGATCTGCCTAAAAGGCGTAGCCACCATGCCCAGCCTAACACTTTGTCTTAAAATATGTATAGATGTATATAACAAGAAAATCCACATAGTGACTTAACATAAAACAGTCTGTAAGCGTTCAATTAAATGGCAGTACAGAGTGAGGACGGCTGAAGCTGCTTCGGTGACAAATGCACGGAGGGTCTCAGGACGTTCTCCGAGTGGCAGCCAAGACAAGCCTCAAACTTGTGATCTGCCTGCCTCAGCTTCCCAAAATCCATAATCACAGGCCTTTGCCACCAGCTCAGCTATGTCAAGAACGCTCGGGGCTGCTGAAGGCACTGGCCAGCTTTGCCACCAAACATGTCAATGGAGTTCCAGCCCCAAGACTCAGAGATGGAAGAAGGAATCACACCCAAAGTGCAGAAACAACCTGGATATTCAAACTAGTGAATAGACAAAATGCTATATTCCCAAATTCAGAAATAAGACAGTCTAGAGACTGTTCAATTAAGGTATTAGCTGGGACCCTTTCTAATACCTGCCCTAGCTCCCAAACAATTGACCCATTAGATTTATTCAACAAGGGCTAAGCCCTGTAACAGCAGATACTCAGCTATCTCCCAGCCCCGTGCCGTCTCACCTGCCTCCCCCTACCTTCCGCAGTATCTCTCTCTCCTTGTGGTGGAGTCCCCATGGCTACCTCCTTCTCTCCTGTACCTGAGAACCCCAGACGAGGAATGGAAGTCTAATCTTCCCATCTCCTCTGCCCAGTTCAGCTTTTAATTAACCAGAGATAACTGGGGAGCTTTGTTATGCGACACAGATCAGGAGATTCTTCAACAACCATGACAATGGCCATGTTCAGGACCTCCCCGCACACAAATCAGCATCTGAATTCACAATGCACAAGACCAACCCCTAATAGCTTTCTTTCCCCTTTCGGTCCACCTCCCCCACCAAAAAGAAAGGGAAAAAAAGCTAAAAGGTTCAAAGTCAAATCAGTGCCCCATGTAAAATGGAGGCAACCACATGTGCTTATTACACTCTCAGTACCCAGGAGCTCAAGTAGGAAACTCTGGAATTCAAGTTCGGTCTGAGGTGTACAGCAAGGTCCTATTTTTTAAAACAAAGAGCCAGGCATGGTGGCTCACGCCTTTAATCCCAGTACTGGGGAGGCACAGGCAGGTGGGCCGCTGTGAGTTCAAGGCCTGCCTGGTCTACAGAGGGAGTCTAGGACACGCCAGAGCTGTTACACAGAGAAACAAAAACTGGGCCTCACTGTATAGCTCTGGCTATCCTGAAACTCCTTATAGACCAGACCTGGCTCTGCCTCCCAAGTGCTAGAATTAAAAATGTGTGGGCCACCACGCCCTCCAAAAATAAAATGTAAAATGAAAAGTAAAATAATCCTTGTCCCTTTCTCCCCCATTAGAACTATTCTTCAATCAACAAAATGAAATTTACTATTGAAAATACTTTAGCTCTTTAGTGATTTTTCTCCCCTTCTTGGTTCTGAGACAGGGCTTCATTGCGTAGCCTAGGCTGACCTTGAACTAAAGCTGCCCTGGCCTCAGCTTCTGGGTTCTGAGATAGGGCTTCGTTGTGTAGCCTTGGCTGACCTTGAACTAAAGCTGTCCTGGCTTCTTGAGTGTTGGGATTACAGAAAAGAGAAACCACATGTAGCTTTGCAAACCTGTTAAATTCTTCAGCAGCCCAACCATTCTGAAGGTGTAAATACATATTTGGCTAATAAATAAAATTAGTAAGATTATAGGGCTCACAGCATTCTACATATTATTTATCATGATCCATGTTAGCATAAACCAACCAGATTTAGTCCCAATGAACCATGGTTATTACAGTTGTTATTATTATTACTGGCTAACTTGGAACTAGACAGATAAATAGGTAGGTAGATGGATAGGTAGGTAGACCAATAGGTAGATGGGTAGGTGGGTGGGTAGGTAGGTAGGTAGAGGGCAGAGACATAGATGGCCTCAAATTTTCAGCTCTCTGCCTCCAAGCCTGTCTGTCTAGCAGTCTCTACACCAAAGATTTTAAAGACTTTAGTTCAACATTTTTTTTTTTGTTTTTCTTTTTTTGGTTTTTTGAGACATGGTTTCTGTATAGCCCTGGCTGTTCTAACTCAATCTGTAGACCAGGATGGCCTCCAACTTGCAGCCACCCACCTGCCTCTGCCTCCCTAAGTGCTGGGATTACAGGAATGTGCCACCACACCTGGCTTTTTAGGTCTTACGAGGCCTGACTGGCCTGAAAGAGAATATGTTAAGACCACACTGGTTCCAGCTGGGGGTGGGGGTGGGGGTGGGGAGGCAGGCGGATCTCTGAGGTCCAGGACAGCCAGGGCTATACATACAGAAACCTTACGTTGTATTGTTTTTTTAAAAAGGCCAGCCAGGCATGGCGGTGCATGCCTTTAATCCCAGCACTGGAGAGGCAGAGGCAGAGGGATCACTATGAGTTCCAGGCCGGCGAAGGCTACGGAAAAACCAAACAACAAAACAAAACAAACAAAAATGGCCATGCTGGCTATAGCCCCAGCTATCTGGCAGCTTCTGCTGAGATTAAAGCCATGCTGGCTCACCATGCCTGCCTTATTTTCTGTTGGTTTTTACTTTGTTGTTTCACCAGAGACTTGGTTTCTCTGTGTGTGGCTATGCCAGCTCTGACCAGACCAAGCTGCAGGACTGCCCTCCAGCTGGAGGTGCAGGCAGCTGTGAGCCGTGGGTGGGTGCTGAGAACTGAACTCAGGTCCTCTGCACAAGCAGCACACGCTAAGCTCATCTCTCCAGCACCAGACTTAGCTATTTTAAATTAGACTCTAAAGTTCAAGGAAAGATGTTAAGCAAGCATGAAGTACATATGTTATCTGGATAAGATAGCAAAGATGAAGTTGAGTTTAACAATTGGCTGATACAGGGCTGGAGAGATGGCTCAGTGGTTAAGAGTACTGGCTGCTCTTCCAAAGGACCTGAGTTCAATTCCCAGCACCCATATGGCAGCTCACAACTGTCTGTAACTTCAGTTCCAGATCTGACACCCTCAGACTGATACATGCAGGCAAAACACCAATGAACATAAAATTTTTTTAAAGAATAAATTATGGGGCTGGAGAGATGGCTCGGAGGTTAAGAACATTGCCTATTCTTCCAAAGGACCTGAGTTCAATTCCCAGCAACCACATGGTGGCTCACAACCATCAATACTGAGATCTGGTGCCCTCTTCTGGTGTGCAGGGGCACATGCAGATGAAACACTGTATACTTAATAAATCTTTAAAAAGGAGGGGGGGAAAAAGACTAAATTGGACTGGAGAAATTGCTCAGTGGTTAAGGGCACCGCCTGCTCTTCCAGAGGTCCTGAGTTCAATTCCCAGCAACCACATGTTGGCTCACAACCATCTATGATGTTATCTGATGCTCTCTTCTCCAGATAAAGCACTCATATGCAATAAAAAATCTTTTTAAAAAAAGACTAAATTACAAAACAGTTGGCTGATACACACTGCTCATCATGGGGTAAGATCCAAGCATCTCTCCTTTCATAAACAGTGGTCTTCAAAACAGCTGGCTACACTAAAATGTTTCTGAAGAACTAAATTAATTCAAATTTTAAGCCAGGTGTTGGGGCACAAGCCTTTGACCCCAGTGCTGGAAGGTGGAGGCAGGTGGATTTCAGTGAACACCAGGCCAGCCTGATTTGCATCGCTCCAGGACAGCAAGGACTACATAACAATAAAAATAAAATAAAATCTGAGATGTTTCTGACAGTACTTCTGTAGCCTTCGTTCTCAATGCACGAAGCACACTGCTCCTGTGTGTCTGCAGCAGGCAGTAACCCTAACTCAAACATCCTGGGCTCGCATTGCAGACCACTGTTGTTAGGAACTGCAGTGTTCTCATTGTACATACAAAGTTTGCAGTCTTATGGAAGCAGATGGGTCCAACTACAGAACACAAAGCCTTTTAGCATGTACGTAACAAATACAAATCTTCACAGCGGACACGATAAGGATATTTGCACAGCCTGGCGTGGTGGCGCATGCCTTCAATCCCAGCACTCGGGAGGCAGAGAGAAAAATCAAAACAAAAGTCAGTAAATGGATTTTCATCTTGAGACCACAGCAATTTCCTACAATTTCTGTTTTTTGGTTTTTGGTTTGTCAAGACAAGGCTTCTTCTCTGTATAGCCCTGGCTGTCTTGGACTCGCTTTGTAGACTAGGCTGGCCTCCTACTCACAATGATCACCCTGCTCTGCCTCCCAAGTGCTGGGATTAAAGGCATGCGCCACCGCACCCAGCTCTCCTACAATTCTGAAATAGCCTTAAGCACACTCCTACAATTTTGCACTACCTATACATATGCAAAGCAACATTCTCAGCGTTGAGTGAGTCTTTAAAAAATTAATCAACCGATAAATGCTGAAGATGCTCTGTGCCCTATAGCATCAAATATTCAGCCAAGACGTCATTCTTCAAGTACAACTCAGCACAGCCACCTCCTCAGTTATGTGTATTTTCTTGTCTTGGTCATCGAAGGCTGAGGCAGGACCCTGAGATCAAGGGTGGCCAGGGGTTTGCGGCTCAGGCCTGTCATCCTAGACCTGAAGCAAGTCCTCAAGTCAAGGCCCAGCTACTACTAAACCAAACAAGTATGGGCTCAGTGCCACAGGCTGTAACCCATGCACCCAGGATCCAAAGACAAAAGGAGTTTAGGGGCAGAATGAGATACCGGGGAGGATCAGACCAGGCAACGTATACCTACAACCCCCAGTGGGCTACTCAGGCTGAGTCCTAGTCACCATATAACGAGGCCGATACCTAAGGGATGCAGGAAAACCAGGAAGGACTAGGCTAAACAGCTTGGAGCACAGGTTTAAGGAGCCAAAGGCTGCCTCTAACAGCAGAGAACGCCCTTTACTTCCCAAGTACTGTCCTTCCAGGAATGAGCTAGGCATTTCTTGTGGCTTTTTCTTTCTTCCTTTCTTTCTTTTTCTTTTTTTTTTTTTTTGGTTTTTCAAGACAGGGTTTCTCTGTGTAGCCTTGGCCATCCTGGACTCACTTTGTAGACCAGGCTGGCCTCAAACTCACAGCGATCTGCCCCCCGACTGCTGGGATTAAAGGCGTGCGTCACCATGCCCGGCTTCTGGCTTTTTCTTTGTCTTGGTTTGGGTTTTTTGTTTTTTGGGGTGTTTTTTTTTTGGGGGGGGGGGGGGTTGTTTGTTTGTTTTACTTATTGGTGGGTAAGGGGGCTAGTGTCCAACCCTGTGCCTCTCACATGTTTTCTAAGCACTATACCTGAGCTGTGTCACAAACTCAGAATTTGAAAGTTCGTAGAACTCATATATAGACAGACCAGGCTGGCCTTGAATTCAGATATCCTCTTGCTTCTGTCTCCCAAGTGTTGGCATTAAAAAAAGTAGGGCACCACATCCAGCTATAATTTCTTATCTGGAATAGTAAGAATGTCTTATAAAAGTAGCCTAAGAGTGGCAGCACCGCTACAAACAGACGAAAAACTGTTATACACATAGAGTAGATGGTACAATGGATTCACAATAACCAAAGAGGTTATTTTTGGGGAGAAAAATTGGTATCATTTGTACCTAACTCCTGTATTCCCCAGCAGACCAGATGCTAAAAAAGGCCTATCAGGAATCCAGAGCTAGCCTGGGCTTCAGAGAGCTGTCTCAATTGTTAAAATAAAATAAAAATAAAACAGGCTCAGCTACTGATACCTTCTCATTTATTCCTATTCATTGATGAATCCATCTAAAATTAGGGCTCTAAACACTCCCCCCCCCCCCCCCCACCGCATGATCAAGGAAAAGGAGCCTTCTCACCATCTTTACTCCCTCTACGGAGTGGCTGGAAACAAACCTCCTCAAAGTCTGAAAGCAGGTTTGCCTTCAAGTTAAAACTCCACTAAATTAGCCAGATACTTGGCTGGACAACCTGACAGGTCTCCTCCGCAACAGTGAAGACACTCAACAGGAAAATGGGTCAGCGTACATGGGCAGAAGGGCTCTGTGATGCCCGCATACATTTAGAGCAAGTAACCAACCCTGGGACTAAATCTTTGATAATTGTCTGTGACAATCTGTATTCTTATTTTGAGCCTTTTAAATCCCTCCCTCATTCCTGAGGTTACGATTGGGTCTTTCTTTGTTCTTGGCCAGAACAAAATTTTTCATGTATTTTTTTATTTTTATGTGCACATGCCATGTGTGCAGGTACAGGCCAGAGGAAGGTGTAGAATTCCCTGGAGCTAGAATGACAGGTTTTGGAGCCATCAAACATTGATGGTGAAAGCAAATCCAGGGCCTCTGGAAGAGCAGCAAGTTCTCCTAACCACACAGAGCCATCTTCCAGCAAATGTTTCATACTGCCAGAACACTGACCAGGCGTTCACAGCCACAACTGGGCTACAGGGCAAGGCCATGTCTCAAACAAGTTCTGTTCTTAGACTTTTTTTTTCTTTTAAAGAATTTTCAATTTTTATTTTATTTTATGTTCCTCGGTGTTTTGCCTGCATGTTATGTCTGTATAAGAGTGTTCGATCCCCTGGAACTAGACAGTTCTGAGCTGCCATGTGGGTGTTGGGATCTGAACATGGGTCCAGTAAAAGAACAGTCAGTGCTCTTAAACCCTGAGCCACCTCTCCAGCCCCCTAAAGGCTTTCTTTTTGGTGCTGGGGACAGACTGTGATGCAGGCTTTACTGCTGAGCTGTACTCTTGGCCTCTCAGAATCCCTGACTTACACTTGTGGGCCATTCCCCATAACCTGTACGCACTGGACATGCTGAACAAACGTTTCTTGTCTGAGAAGTAGTTCTCACAGGTATGCTTGCTTTCTTAGGAAAAATGGCTTCAATGGGCAGTGTTTCTACTCTGGGCTAGTGACAGCGGCTCTTGTAGAAGACCCAGGGCTGGGTTTTCTGCCTTCCACAGGGACTCACAACCCTCCGACATATGCCTGGTTCCAGGAAATCCACTGCCCTCTTCTGGCCCGAAAAGGCACTGCACACATATGGTGCAGTTATATACATACAGGCAAACTAGTCATATTCATAAAGTGAAAAAAGTGTGGTGGCGCACGCCTTTAATCCCAGCACTCGGGAGGCAGAGGCAGGCGGATCACTGTGAGTTCGAGGCCAGCCTGGTCTACAAAGTGACTCCAGGACAGCCAAGGCTACACAGAGAATTCCTGTCTTGAAAAACCAAATAAATAAATAAAGTGAGAAAAGTGAAAGAGGATGCAAGCCTGGCATGCATAAAGCCCTGTGTTCCATCCACCTCCTCGTAAACCAACCACAGTGGCGTTTGTCCGTAATCCTACTGTTTACAAGGCAGAAGCAGAAAGACCCAAAAGTAAACATCCTCAGCTACAGCGCAGTAAGTTCAAGGTCTGTCCGAACTACGAGGGGTGCTGTTTCCAAAAGAGAAGGGCTGGGGCCCGGCATGGTGGCGCATGCCTTTAATCCTATCAGTGAGGAAGGGGGTGGAGGCAAGTGGATCTGAATTTGAAGGCAACCATGGAATTCAGGACAGCCAGAGGCTATAGTCTCTCGTTTCAAAGAGAGAAAAACCAAAAGTAGCAGAAAAAATGAGGATATAAAGTTTGAATGCTTTGTTCAATGGTTAGTCAGTAGGCTTTCTCTATAAGCCCTCAAATCCCCTTGGGAAACTGTAGTTGACCTTAGATGCATTCCATTTACATTATCTCTAAGTTTTTTTTTTTTTTTTTAAAAAGTCACATTTTTTGGGGAAATAGAATTTAGGCTCTCTTACCTGTATGAGTTCGAACATGTTGGACATAATTATTTTTCCTGTCCGAAAAATAGTTGCATTTGCTACACGTGTAGACTTTCCTCGGAAAATGGTTTCTCAAGTGTTTCCTCCAGTGATACTCGCTTACTGTGGTGTACGTGCAAATGATGCACTTGTAGACGCGCTCGCTGTCTCCAGCTCTGCTGTGGTGCTTTAGGTGAGCGGTGTAGTGATCATAGCGGTTGGTGTTGTACCCACAGCGATCACAGCGGATGGGGCCCTTGGAGAAGTCGCCCTCTTCTGCAGCGGACGAGGCGGGATCCCTGGCTTTGGCCTGTTTCTCTGCACTTTCTTCCACAAAAAACTTTTTAGCACTGTGAACCCTGATGTGATGCACAAACTGCTCTTCGGATTCTGCTTCGTACTGGCATGGCTTACAGCGAAAGGGCTTGGCCTTCGAACTCTTGCATTTGTCCTCGGTCCCAAAGGCTTCTGGAGGAAGGTCCTTATTAGAGCCGAACACTTCTGGGGTGGCTGCGGCCTCGAACACGGGCGGAGGGGGAGGAGGCGGCGGCGGCTCTCCAGCGCTTAGCTCCAACCCTCTCAGCTCCACGCTCTGCAGCCCACCAGAGTGGCCTTTCAGCTCAGGCTCCTCAAGCCCTTCCTCCTCGCTATCTGAAAAGTTGCTGTCCCCAACAGGCATCAATTCTGCCATCTGTCTCTCTTCACCAACCAGGTAGTCGCAGCAGCCGCCGCCGTTCACTTCCCCTGTCAAGGCCACATTGGCTAGCATGATAAGCTGGGGTGCTGCCAGCTCCGCTTTGGAGAGCTCATGAAAGTCATACAAGTCGTTGCCTAGCGCCATGCCCATGTTGCCACTGGTGAACAGATTCCCTCCGCCAGAAGACTGCCCCATCACTTGGGTGGCCATAACTGTATACTGAATAAAGCATAACAACAACAAAAATTAAATACAGTCCTTATTACCTAGAGCAAGCATTTTCCCAACATAACCTTTAAAACTCAAATGAATTAACAACAACTTTAAAATACTTTTCTTGCTGGTATGAGTACCCATGCCTGTAATCCTACCACTAGGGAGGCTTGAGTAAGGCTACTGTTAATTTTCAATTCTCTTTACTGAAGTCACAAAAGCATACAAATGAATAACTATTTCCCCTACAACCATAAAAAGGAGAGGGAAAAAAAAGGCAACTTTCATCCACACTAGCATGCAAGTGTGTCAACCTTTTTCCGGTGGTTACCAATATTAATATTAACTAAAATTACTTTTAATAACCAAAGCACTGAATAGTAAACTATTGTCTTCTCACTTCTCCCTTTCAACAGTTCAGTGGTCTGAACTAGAACCCCAAAAATCCACAGGCGATTCTGTGCATAGAATGAGCACAGCAAGAAATCTGGAAGACTGTAATTTAATTTCTTCTTAAGAATTCCCTCAAAAAGAATACACTGTGAAACAGTAACAGACCTAATTTTTGATGACTCTTAATTTAAAGGGGTGCTTATGGATCCCTTTTCTCACAAATGGGGAAGTTTAAAGTGTGGGTTTTTTTTTTTTTTTAACTTCAAAACTCCCTAATAGTCGTGCAACTCAACACGTCAACCAGCAACTTTCGCGCATTGTGCTTGACTTGGCCTACTTGCCTAGAGGAAGCCATTACAGATCACCTTCTTGAAAAACAAGTTGAGTTTTTAAATGGTCTCAACCTCCAGCCTCAAAGGTGCAAGCCTCGAACTCAAGTGTACCTCTAGCAATTTAGTAGAGACACGATGTGCAAAAAGTACCACAACACAAAGTTAAACCGAAAATACAAAAGGCAGGCCCCGGTTTCGCCAAGCGTCTAAGCACAACCTCCCTCTCAGTTACATGCCCCAACAAAAAGTTGGGCTCGAATGCCATCACAGGAAACAGCGGGCCACAGCTCTCTGCCTTGGTTTAACAGCCCCACGGGTTTCCACAACAGACCCCAATATCCACCTTCAAGCTGCCCACGCACCTCAGCTGCCACACTCCCAAGGAAATCTCCACGTTTTCTCGGGAAGACTGTGCAAGCACGGCCCGAGTAGCAACGTGTTGCACGGAATTCCTATGTGCTGCTGCCACCAGCGCCGGCCTCGGCGGCGGCATTCCTAACTGAAATAGGCATTCGGCCATTTTCTCAAAACATACCAAACACAAAGCAGCTCTTTGCAAACTTGGGCCCTCTTGCTTCCTCTCCGCCACCAACCCGCGCGGGCGGTGCCGCGGATCTCGCACTCCAGCACTGCCCACCACCCTAGAGGCTCCTCTCCACCGGCCCCGGCCCTGGAGCCCCCCCCCCATCCCCCGCCGCCCGCGCTAGCCCCGGACCGGGCGGAAAGTTACCCTCGCCACCGGCGTCCGGGCCTGGCCTGTACCGGGGCTTCGCGGCGCCCTCCGGAGGTTGCCGGCTCCGGGTCTCTCCGAGGGGCCCCACGCGGGCCGCCGCCGCCCCCGCGCCCGGAAGTTTGCGAACTTCTCTCCCCCACCGCGCCGAGCCAGCGCCGGCCGTAGAAATCGCTGTCCAGCCCCGCCGGCGGCGCCGCCCGTGCCCCGGGCTGAGTCAAGCGGGGCGGCTGCCTTCCGGCTCCGCTTGGGCTGGGGGAGGGGGCGGCGAGCCTGGGACAACCCCGGGGCCCCGGGGCGGTGGGCCCTGGGCGGAGGGGAAGGCGAGGGGGAAGTTTCAGGACCGCGGCGGCCAGCAGCGGCGCTCCGACCTCCGCAGCACCCCCGGATCGCCGCGCCCTGCGGGAAGGGCCGCCCCGAGTTCTACTGAGGATCGGTGGACCCCGCCGCTCCGCACCAGCCCCCGGCCCAGCCCGTGACTCGCTCCGTAACTCGATCCCGCCCCCGCCCGCCCGCCGCGCCGCCCGAACCACAGTATCTACAGATCAGCCCTGGACAGCGCCTCACGCCGCTCCGCGCCTGCCCGCCGCCCTCCCCCCCGCCTCCGATCCGCGTCGTCCTACCCGCTTCCCTTGCGCGCCCACGGGCTGCCTCCCCCGCGTCGCTGCCGCTCCAACTCCTTTTCTTTGTTGCTGGACTTTCGGGGGAGGGGAGGGAGGCTGGGGAAAAGTTGGACGCCGAGGCCCGCGAGACCCGGTGTGCGGCCGAGGAGCGGGATCAGACCTTCCGCCCTCGCCCTGCCGTCGCAGCGGTCCCCGCCGGCCGGGTCTGGGGCCCGCAGCCTCGGCGGCGCTCGGTCTGCTGCTGAGCCGCGAGCTCGCGGGAGCCGCACATTCCAGCACAGGACGCTGCGCCGCGCACCCGACCCGCGCCGCCGCCCGCCCCGCCGGACACGCCCCCTCGCCGTCCGCGCGCGCCCGCGGACACGCCCCCTACCCGCCCGCGCGCGTGGCCGCTAGGGCGCGCCCCGCCCCTCGGCCCCCGGGGCTCGGTGCGGACTCCTGGCCTGGTTAGGGGCGCGCCTCCCCGGAACCTCACCTAATCCACCGGGCCCCCCACTCCCGCCCTGGGCTCATTAAAGGGGCGGAACCTTCTCCTTTTTGCAAAAATTTCGCCTGGCTCCTGCTGAGCGTGCATGAGAATAGGGGTTGTTCAAAAAAAAAAAAAAATGTGCAGCCCTCTTGAGAAGTATTGTCACTGGCCTCTCACATCCACAACCCTGGAAAATACCGTTCAGGCCTGGAGTGTGGGCTCTCTCCGGTAATCCCTGCACTCAGGATGTTGTTGACACTGGAGGATCAAGAGTTCAAAATTAGCCTGGGCTACTTACAGACACCAGTCCAAAAAAAAAAAAAAATTTTTTTTTTTAATTAGAAGATAAACCGGGTGTAGTTACTCAGGCCTTTAATCCCAGCACTCAGAGAGGCTGAGGGGCAGGAAGATCACTGTGAGTTCAAGGCCAGCCTGGTCTACAAAGTGAGTGTAGGACAGCCAGGGCTACATAGAAAAACCCTGTCTCGCAAACCGGAAAATAGAGCATCGCTGCACATGCCTGTAATCCTACTTGAAAGGTTTGAGCCAGGCATGGTGGCGCACGCCTTTAATCCCAGCGCTTGTTCGAGGCCAGCCTGGTTTACAGAGTCCAGGACAGCCAAGACTACACAGAGAGACCCTGTCTCGAAAAAAAAAAAAAAAAAAAAAATCCGAGCGTGGTGGCGCACACCTTTAATCTCAGAACTCGGGAAGCAGAGGCAAGCCGATCATTGTGAGTTCAAGGCCCAATTGGTCTACAAAGTGAGTCCAGGCCAGCCAAGGCTACACAAAGAAACCCTGTCTCGAAAAACAAAACAAAAAGAAAGAAAGAAAGAAAGAAAGAAAGAAAGAAAGAAAGAAAGAAAAGAAAAGAACTCTTAGTTGAATAAAACTGAGGAAGAATAAATAAATTAACAAACAAAATAGCCAGGCATGGTCTGCAAGGCAAGTCCAGGACAGCCACGGCTAACACAAAAAACGAAACCAAACAAACAGAATAACTCCTTCCCACTGAACTGGTGAAGAGAGAAACCCAGTTGGTGGTTTGGGCCGGTAATACAAGTACTTGAATGTTCAAGCCAAGAAGACAAGAGTTAAAAGTCATTTTCAGCTACATGGCTAGTTTGGTGCCATAGATACACAAGACCCTATCTCAAAAGAGGAAGAGCCCGTCGTCGTGGCCCAAACCCACTGTGTGACCTAGAGTGACCTTAAACATTTGATCTTTCTATCTATACCTCCCAGACACAAAGATTAAAGGCTTTGATCAACACACCCACATTTTTGCAGTGCTGGAAAGCCCTGCATGCTAAACAGCGCTCTCCCAGCCACCCCTATCTCCAATCCAACTATCCTTTTTTCTCCCCCCCCCCTTTATTCTCCCCCCCCCCTTTAAACTAAAATCTAATTTCAGGATAAATTTTTTCTTTTTGTTTTGTTTATTTTTTCATTTGCTTCTCTGTTGTTGGGGTTTTGTCTGTTGTTTTGTTTGTTTTGGTTTGTTTGGTTGTTGGGTTTTTTTGTTTTGGTTTGTTTTGATTTGGTTTTTCAAGACAAGGTTGCTCTGTGTAACAGCTCTGGCTGTCCTGGAATTCGCTCTGTAATCCAGGCTGGCCTAGAACCCAAGGAGATTCAGCTGCCTCTACCTTCCAAATGCTGGGATTAACGGTGTGTGCCACCACACCTGGCTTCAAGACAAGGTTTCGTTGTGTAGCCTTGGCTGTACTGGACTCACTGGAGAGATTCAGAGGTTAAGAGCACGGTTTGTTCTTCCAAAGGTCCTGAGTTTAATTCCCAGCAACCACATGATGGCTCCTCTATAATGAAATCTGGTGCCCTCTTCTGGCATGTAGGCATTGTTATTACTGTATCCATAACAAATAAATAAATTGGAAAAAAAAAAAAAAAGCTCAGGCAATCGTTTGCTGTATGCCTCAAACTCACAGAGATGTTCCTGCCTCTGCCTCCCAGAGTGCTGGGATTAAAAGCGTGCACCACCAAACCCAGTGGTTCATTTATTTTTTTAGTGTGGCATTTTGTACGTGTGAGGCTGTCAGAGACCACGGATCTGGAATTACAGACAGTTGTAAACAGGCATGGTGGTGCTAGGAATGAAATTCGGGTCCTAAGGAAGAGCAGCCAGGTGCTCTTAACTGCTGAGCCATTTCTCCAGCCCGGAAATGATTTTCTTTTGTTTGTTCTTCAAAACAGGATTTCTCAGCTGGGTGGCGGTGGCGGTGGCCAGGGCCTGTAAATCCCAGCATTTGGGAGGCAGTGTTGGGCATGGCCATGCCGAGTATATAAAAGGACAAAACCATCTCTCCCCTCTCTCTCTTACTGACTTTATTTCTCCTCCTCCCCCCCCCCCTTTCTCTTTTGGGTACCCCTCCCCCCTCTCCTTATCTCCTCATGCTCACTTAATAAATTTCTCCATCTAATATCTGTTGCCTGGAGATATCTTATTTTCTTATTTTTAATTCATTAAAAGCAGATGCGGGCAGATCTCTCTGATTTCAAGGCAACCTGGTCTACAAATTGACTCCAGGACTACATGAAGAAAGCCTGTCTTCAAAAAGCCAAAAAAAAAAAAGTTTCTTTGTGTAGCCCTTGCTCTCCTGGAACTTTCTATAGACCAAGCTGGCCTTGAACTCCGAGATCCGCCAGCCTCTGCTTCCTCAGTGCCCTGACTCAAGTTGTTCATGCACCACCATGCCGGCTTGTCTTCTTTCAATTTCACAGATCAGGTCTCATAAGTAGTTTTGGCAAGCCTAGGACTGGCTTAAGACCTGTGATCCTCCTGCCTCAGCTTCCTGAGGGCTGGGATTACAGAAAAGTGCCACCACACCTGGCCTCAAATCTGACAAGTTAGAAGAAGCTAAGCATCTGAAAAGGTATGTGTGTCTTGCTTGGTGTACGCCTCTCAGGCCAGTAGAGCCAAACAAGTGTGTCCTCTTGTGTGTAGAGCTCAAAGTCAGCCTGGGCTACTTGAGACTGTTTCAACACATACACACCACCACCACCACCACCAGTTAACAACAACCACAACCACAAAAACCCAATAAATACATAAACATGAAAATCATTTACAGTCATTACAATCCAGGCATGGTGCCACACGCCTCTAATTCCAAGTACTCAGAAGCCAGAGGCAGGCTGGTCTACTGAGTGAGTCCAGGACAGCCAGGGCTGGGATTAAAGGCAAGCACCACCATGCCCCGCTACACAGGAACTATTTCTTATACACCATGCCAGGCTACACATGAGCTATCACTTCTATGTCCAAAAGGGCACAGATGGCATGGGCTCTTTACAGTTCCTGGAAGAATGTCCTTCATTTCCTTCCCTTTGACTGCTAACTGGAAATGGTTTATTGATTGTGAATTTAGTCCCTTGTACTGTGATGGAAATAAAGCAATGGCAGGAGGTGGTTGCAGTGTTTGACATTTGCAGAGGTTCTTGTTCAAGGAATGGAATATTCAAAATGACCCAAATTATGCAGGCCTCCGGTCAAATTCAAAGCCAAATTACAATTCAATAGACTTGGGGGTGGGGGAGGAGTAAGCAGGGAGCATGAGGGGGGACTGGTCCTATAAACTTGAATTCTTTTTTGTGAAGGTAGTGTTTCGAGACAGGGTCTCTCTGTGTTAGCCTTGGCTGTCTTGGACTCCCTTTGTAGACCAGGCTAGCCTCAAACTCACAGCAAACCTCCTGCTTCTGCCTCCCAAGTGTTGGGATTAAAGGCATGTGCCACCACACCCAGCCCAAAACTTGACTTCTTAATTGTTTCTGACAGACTAAAATCTATTTTGCTGTCTCCAAAATTTAAGGTCTACAAGATAAAGGCTTTGGTCTGTGAGTGACATATGTTCTAAGTGGTTTTTCCTGTGTTTAATCCATCAGTCCTTTTTAACTTCAATTATCTTGTACTCTCAGGCATATTCTTCTCCAAAGATGTGTCTCAAAGTTTGGTCAAATATTGTTCCTGAACTTCCATGGGCTTTCCTTTGCCAACCCTTTTATCTTTTCCTTAGAAGAGACCTTAGCTTGACTGACCCCGCCTCAGTGTTATATTGAAGCTTAATAATGTTCTTTGAAAGTTATGTCTGCTTCAGCCGGGCATGGTGGCGAACGCCTTTAATCCCAGCACTCGGGAGGCAGAGGCAGGCGGATCGCTGTGAGTTCAAGGCCAGCCTGGTCTACAAAGTGAGTCCAGGATGGCCAAGGCTACACAGAGAAACCCTGTCTCAAACCCCCCCCCCCCAAAAAAAAGCTATGTCTGCTTCAAGGCTTCTGTAGATCAAAATTTAGAGTACAATATTTCTATTCAGATGTTGACATTCTGTCTGACCTCTGTGGTCACCAATGAAGGACTGAAGTTAAGCTATCCTTACTTGGCAAGGAATTTCCAAAGGAGCAAGAAGTAAGAACTCTGAATATTCTTTTTAAACTTTGTTTTGTTTTCATTTCCAATTTTCCTTTTATTTATTTATTTTTTGTTTTGTTTTTGACTTGCTTTGTAGACCTTGTAGACCAGGCTGGCCTTGAATTCACAGAGATACACCTGCTTCTGCCTCCTGAGTGCTGGGATTAAAGGCCTGCACCACCCCGCCCAGCTTTCCTTTTTTTTTTTGACTGGGTCTCTCCCTGTGTAGCCCCTTGCTGACCTGAAACTCACTAACTCAGTGGTTCTCAACCTTCCTTATGCTGTGAACCTTTAATTCACTTCCTCATGTTGTGCTGACCCTCAACTACAAAACTATATCATTGCTGCTTTGTAAGTGTAATTTTGCCAGTATCTGATATTCAACCCCAGGGCTCTCAACCCACAGGTTGAGAACCACCACACTAAGTAGATCACACTGCCATGGAACTCAAAAGTCAGCCTGCCTCTGCCTCAGACAGTACTGGGACTAACAGTGTATGCCATAACATCTAACATTCATTTATTACGGTTGTGTGCTTTTGTGCATGGATGTGGGTGGGAGAACCTGCAAAACCAGTCCTCTCCGTCCATCTGTGAGTTCCAGGGGTTGAACTCAGATCCTCAGGTCAGAGCAGAGGAGCCGTGTCACCAGCCTTCTACTATCTATTTGTCTATCTATTAGGGCTGGTTTGGGTTTTGATTTTTCAAGACAGGATTTGTCGCCGGGCGTGGTGGCTCATGCCTTTAATCCCAGCACTCGGGAGGCAGAGACAGGTGAATTGACCTGAGTTCGAGGCCAGCCTGGTCTACAAAGGGAGTCCAGGATAGCCAAAGCTACACAGAGAAACCCTGTCTCAAAAAACCAAAAACAAACAAACAAAAAAAAAACAAGACAGGATTTGTCTTGTAGTCCTGGTGGTCCTGGACTCGATTTGTACACCAGGCTGGCCTCCAACTCACAACAATCGCTTGCCTCTGCCTCCCTGAGTACTGAGATTAAAGGTGTGTGCCACCAAGCCAACTGATTCTCATATTCTCTATTTGGGGTGGGGCTAGTTTGAGACAGGGTTTCTCTGTGTAGCCTTGGGTGACCTGATTTCTTGTTATAGACCAGGCTGGCATTAAGAGATCTACCTACCTCTGTCTCCCAAGTGCTGGGACTCTTGTTTTTGTTTGTTTGTTTGTTTTTTCTTTTTTTTTTTTTTTTTTTTTTTTTTTTTTGGTTTTTTGAGACAAGGTTTTTCTGTGTAGCCTTGACTGTTCTGGACTCACTTTGTAGACCAGGCTGGCCTTGAACTCACAACGATCTGCCTGTCTCTGCCTCCCAAGTGCTTGGAGTGCAGATTCCTGAATTCTTATTCAAATCTCTCCCTCCCCTTCACCTCCCTCCTTCTCTCCCACCCCCTCCACTCCCTCCTCCTTCCCTCTCTTCCTCTCCCTTCCCCCACACCCCTTCTCTCTCATCCTCCCTCTCTTTCCCTCTGCCTCCTGCTGTGATGATACTCTCTGCTGGATGGTCATGAACTCTATCCCTCTGCAACCATGAGCCCCAATAAACCTTTTTTTTTTTTTTAATCAGTTGCCTTTTTAATCCCCCTGCCTTTGTCTCCTGAGTGCTAGGATTAAATGCGTGCGCAACCACACCCAGCTCTAGATTTATTTTTTAAAGATTTATTTATTTATCATGTATATAGTGCTTTGCCTACATGAGGGCATCAGATCACATTATAGATTGTTGTGAGCCACCATGTGGTTGCTGGGAATTGAACTCAGGACCTCTGGAAGAGCAGTCAGTGCTCTTAACCTCTGAGCCATCTCTCCAGCCCCCTAGATTTATTTATTCTCTGTTCTTTTATGTTTTGCCTGCACGTATGTACGTGCACATGAATGTATGTGCAGGAGGAGGTCAGTAGAGGGTGTGAGACCCCTGGAGTTACAGACGTTTGTTTGTAAACCTCCAGGTGAATGCTGGGAACTGAACCCAGGTCCTCTACAAGCAGAGTAATAAGTGCTCTTAATGTCTGAGCCCCCAGCATTAGCATTTAAACCTACAAAGCTAATAATCAATTTAATATGAAGAAGGCCTTGATAAAAGAGATGGTTTACGGCACTCTTACCTTTCCTCTTACAGAAAGTTACAAAGCCTCTGATGTGAGTTCCCAAACTACCATGAGAAGTCCACCTTTGCACCATTCCCATCCCCTTCAGCTTCTTTCTTGTACAGGGGATGGTACCCAGGGCCTTGCCTTTGTTAGACAAGCTTTCCAAAGCGCTGTGTCCCCAGCAGCAGCTGGAGGTGAGCTGTCTTGTGTGTGCTGCACTTGTTGAAAGTCCCAACACGTTTACAAAGTCACAAGGTTGACAGTGTTCCAAATCATCCAAAGTTAGACCACGTACTGTTCCTACCAATCAATGTTCCCCGCATGACTGAACCTGTGCTTTCTTCTTACTTGTTTTCAAATTGTCACATCTAGTTACAGCCAAAAGAAAAAGAAAAGAGAGATGGCTCAGTGGTTAAGAGCACTCACTACCATGTCTGGCTAACAATGTCTTATTTTGTAGCCTAGTCTGGCATCAAACACACAGTAATCCTTCTGCCTCAGCCTTCCAAGTGTTGTGATACGGGCCTGAATCACCACACTTTATTGCATTATGGTAAGGATTATGGGGTATTTTTTGTTTGGTTTGGTTTTTTTTTTTTTTTCAAGACAGGGATTCCTCTGTATAATAGCCCTGGATTTACTGGGTAGACCAGGCTGGCCTTGAACTCATGAAGATCCTCCTGCCTCTCGAATGTTTGGTTTAAAGATGTTTGCCACCATGCCCACTTGATTTTGTTTGTTTGTTTGTTTTTAACCAGAGTCACACTACATAGTTCAGGCTGGCCTTGAACTTACAGTGCACAATTGCTTTAGATTACTTTGCTCAGTTCTGGGCTGGAAGACAGATCAATGACAAAACACTTGCCAAGCATGCTCACAGCCATGAGTCAGGTTACCAGCAAAAGGAAACAAAAACATGGTAAGATACTCATTTCCTGGAATTCTAAGGAAAATAAAAGTATAGTTTTCCAGCTGGGATTAAAGGTGTGCACCACCGCCACCCAGCTTTTTTTTTTTTTTTTTTTTAATATATGTGTGTTTATGTAAAGGTGTCAGATCTTGAAGTTACAGACAGTTGTGAGCTGCCATGTGGGTGCCGGGAATTGAACTTGGGTCCTTTGGAAGATCAGGCAGTGCTCTTAACCACTGAGATATCTCTCCAGCCTCCCCCCACCCCCACCCCCTTGTTTTTTAAAAGACAGACAATCTGCTGGGTGTGATGGCACATGCCTTTAATTCCAACACTCCAGAAGCTAAGGCAGGTGGATCACTATGAGTGTGAGGCCAGCCTGGTCTACAAAGGGAGTCTAGGACAGCCAAGGCTACACAGAAAAACCCCTGTCTTAAAAAAAAAAAACAAAAAAAAACAAGACAGGGTCTCTTGTAGCCTTGGCTGTTCTGGACTTCCTTTGTAGACAAGGCTGGCCTCGAACTCTCAGCGATCCTCCTACCTCTGCCTCCCTGAGTGCTGTGATTACAGGTGTACACCACCACACCGGGCCTAAATTTCTTTGCTTTTGTTTTTGTTTTGGTTTTGTTTTGTTTTGAGATGGGGGTTTCTCTGTGTTATCTTAGCTATCCTGGACTCCTGGCCTGGAACTCACAGTGATCCACCTGCCTCTGCCTCCCGAGTGCTGGGATTAAAGTGGGCACCACCACGCCCCACCTGCCGTAAAATATCTTAAAGTTAGGTATGGCAGTGCCTTCTGGTAATCTCAGCATCTGGGGGACACAGAAGCAAAGGAGTTCAAGGTCGTTCTCAGACACATAGGGCATTCATGGCAAACCTTCCCTCTTGGCCTAAAGGGAACTGTCTCAAGTAAAAAGTGTGTGGTGTAGTGAGTCACAGAGTCACCTGCAGTTTGAGTACCAGGGAGGCAGTGGCACACAGATCTCTGGGCTGGAGATCAACAGCCTGGTCCATATGCAAGTTCCAGGCCAACCAGCATTACATAAGAAGACTCTGTAAAAGAAAAAAGACAAAGGAAAAAAGGATCAGAAAGAAAAACTAAATGAACAAACTGAAAAAAATAAAAAGTTTTGACTAGGGCACTGTGGACAAATGCCTATAATTCCAGCACCCAGGAATCTGAGGCAGAAGGATGGAGGGTTCAGAGCCAGTATGGGTTACGCTATGTAGGCAGCCCTTGTCTCAAACCAGCAAGGAGGAAGCTCTTGGTGGGGTTATTTTCTTCTTCACATTAGTTTAGTAAAATGTTCAAATCCTCTCTCTCTCTGGAGTCATTCCCGAGGGCCAAGCATTTTCTCCAGAGACACTCTCTAGTAGTGAACACCACAGCAACCTTCATCTTTTTGATTGTTTGTTTGTTTTATGAGACAGGGTTTCTCTGTGTAGCCTTGGTTGTCCTGGAACTCTGTGGACCAAGCTGTCTCTCGAGTGCAGGGATTAAAGGGGTGTACCACCACCACCCAGCTGTCCCCTTCATCTACAGGTTATCTTTATCCGGCAGGAATTTACCAGGCTCCTTCTCTAAGGCTGGAGAGTGTGGCCTGGAGTAGGAAGACAGCACAGAAGTAGAAAATGGTTTTTGATGGCCCCTGGTTTACCCCAGATGAGGAAATGAACAAGCCTGCTTGAGTGAGAGCAGGCTGGAGGAGTCTGCACTTCAGAGAGAATCCGGCTGCCAGCTGGAGGTTGAGCAAGTTCCAGGAGGTGGCTCTGTCTTCCTGGAAACCAAGCAGCCTCTGGATACAGTTTCTGAGTGGTTTGGTGTCTGACTCTTCCTAGAGTGCCATACCAGAAGAGATAGAGACCATGAAGGTCAGATGTAGGCTTTGAATTTTTTCAACCCTTACTTTATTTGGGGTTCTTTTTTAATTAGTTACTTTATTTGCATTGGTCTTTTGCTTGCGTGTATGTCTGTGAGAGGGTGTTAGATCCTCTGGGACTGAAGTTACAGACAGTTGTGAACTGCCTGCGGGTGTTGGGATTTGAACTCTAGAAGAGCAGACAGTGGTCTTAACCACGGAGCCATCTCTCCAACCCCTATTTGGGGTTCTTTAACGATTACACCCCACCCCCCTTTCAACCCACCTATCCTAGATAGGAGAGAAAGGAGATTAATAGGAATAGAAGAGATAAGCCACACGTGGTGGCGCACGCCTTTAATCCCAGCACTCGGGAGGCAGAGGCAGGCGGATCGCTGTGAGTTTGAGGCCAGCCTGGTCTACAAAGTGAGTCCAGGATGGCCAAGGCTACACAGAGAAACCCTGTCTCGAAAAACCAAAAACAAAACAAAACAAAAAAACCAACCAACCAACCAAACAAAAAAAGGAATAGAAGAGATAGACCATTTTTATATTCAGTTCCTTGAAGAGATTCCACTGTGTAATCGGCCTGATTCCAATAGGCCAGTTAAACAGTAAACCAACAATTCAGCTGCAGGAACTCAGAGCAGCAGCCAGAGCCTGGAGGAGCCTTGAAACAGTCACTGGAACAGTTCTCTCTAGGAGCATCTTGAAGTGGAATGATGACTAGCCAAGACCAACAATGCCTCACCTCTTGTTTTGGGCTCATATATACATATATCCTCTCAGAGTCCGTGCTAGGATGTTTATCAGTTGGCAAAGACCATGCCCCCGCAAGAGGCAGTTCCTCTTCCAGAGGACAAACATCACCTGCTCTCTCACACGGCTATTTTCAACGGAAAAAATCCCTCACACCCTTACACAAGTCAATCTGACCTGCTACACTTGGGATCAAAACGAAAGCATGTTTACATCCACTACAGTCAGACAAGTGGTAAAGAGCTACCTGGGACTTAGGCTGAACCCAAATGGCAAAACCAAGAGGAGCTGGATGGAGATAAGACTAAAAAGGGAGTGCAGAAACAAGATTCAGGGTTTGGACCAAAAAGATAGCTCTATCCTGGGAACAGTATGGGACATGTGAGGTCCAAAGGAGACTCTATTTCCTCAAATCCCAAGAGGCAGAAGGGACTGATGGATATCCGTGATGCCTATTAACAAACCAAGGAGCACGCTGGCCTCCAGGCTCTCTCACACGTGCCTCCTACACATTGCAAAATTCATGTTCTCACCTCCTCCTCCCCCCCTCCCCTAAACTCTCCCAGCTCACTGGCTTCCCTTCCCTCAGCCACTCATTGTCCTTATAACCTTGCTATTTCAGGTCTAAGTTCCCGCTCTGTTTTTTCTCATGGTCAGGTCCAGTTTGCTTGGCCATGTTCAGTCTAAGTGGATATTAGCCCAACATAGATGTCCTCTGAGAGATTCCAGCCACTGTTTGGGGGGGGGGGGAGAGTCTTTTCTCTCTGCTTTGGACTCTTTCATAGAGCAGGCATGTCATCAGTTTATACAAGACACACACCTTTTCTCGTCTGATTAACACTGGTTCCAGTGGGGTACTCAGTGCAATAGATTGACCTTGGTAGTGAACACTTGCAATTTTTCCATTTGGGACGGGAGATAGGAGGAAAAGAGGTCTAATGTTTAAGGCAACTTGAATGATGTGAGACCCATCAAGATAAATACAAACTGAGAATGGGAGAGATGGCTCAGTGGTTTGAGAGCATTGGCTGCTTTTCCGTAGGACCCAGGGCTCAGTTCCCAGCATGCATTATGGTTCACAGCTGTGACTTTAGTTCAAGAGATATGATGTCTTTTTCTCACTTCTGTTCTGTTCTGTTTTGGTTTGGTTTTGGTAGTTTGGTGTTTTTCTTTCTTTTTTTTTTTTTTTTTGGTTTTTCGAGACAGGGTTTCTCTGTGTAGCCTTGGCCATCCTGGACTCACTTTGTAGACCAGGCTGGCCTCGAACTCACATTGTCTGTGTAACAGCCCTGGTTTTCCTGGAATTTGCTTTGTAGACCAGCTGGCCCCACAGTGATCCTCTTGCCTCTGTCTCCCTCAGTACAAGAACTAAAGGATTGTGCCACCATGCCTAGGTTTTTATTTGGTTTGTTGTTTAGGTTTATTTTTATTTTATGTGCTTTGGTATTTTGCCTGCATGAATGTCTGAAGATGCCAGATCGGCTGGACAGTTGTGAGCTGTCATGTGGTTGCTGGGAATTGAACCCAGGACCTCTGGAAGAGCAACCAATGATCTTCACGGCCGAGCCATCGCTCCAGCCCCATGTGAAATGTCTTAATCCTTTAGGAAAGCTTGAGTGTGTAATTAAGGTGAAAATGCTTATGGGAGACATCTGGAAAGCAGCACTATCACCCAGCCAGCTCCCCTCTCCCACCTCTGTCCTCTGAATCCCTCTGCGGCAGCTTTATAATATTAAGATTCATTTCCCTGCAGTCTGGGCAGGCAGCTTGGGGACCTGACCAAGATCTGAGATGCAAATGTCACCTTAAACCATGTGACAGTGGGCACAGAGAACAGACAGGAAACCTTTGTGTTTCAGCGTCAGCCAACCTTGGGAAGTCCCCTTAACTCATGGTGTGGTGTTCATCAGGGCCTGCCCCCTTTGGCTCAGAGGTACTTCAGCTGGGGCTGCTGCTGTTACTGAGGCAATAGTCTCCATTGTGAGGGCAGCCTCCCTGCGTAATTGACAGCAACAGGGGTTAGGCCACTGAGGAACACCGCATAGCAGACATCAAAGGCAGTATTGAAAAACCCAGCTTTCTGGGAGTGAACAGAAGCAGTCGCTGAGAACTCATTGGGAGATAAATTCCTTAGGTTAAAATTCTGAAAAATGAAACCCCAGGGCTTTCTATGAACAAGAAGTTCGCAGCTGAAGAAGTCAACAGTCTGTGCTTCCTGGGGTTGAGTGCTTCCTGTTTGCAAACACACGTCACTCTGGTACCTCAAACACCATTTAGTGACATTTCCCAAGTTGTCACATCTGTTCATTCTGTAGTTTCTTCCCGCCCGCTCATAGTAGATAATTGCACGCTCTCTACTATCTGATCGCAATGGGATGAGCAGTGAGGACATCTGAGGGACCTGGCTCATGAGCTACTTACCACCTCGGCAATGATATTTTGTGAGGATTGGCTCCAGGTGGGCAGATCAAATTCCCCTCTAGCTGATCACAAAATCTAGTAGGCTTGATGTTTAAGTGGTCCCAAGGAATTGAGAGAGCACCTCCCCCCCCCCCCCAACCACAACCCATCCTGCTGCTTTGTTTTTCTAAGACAAGATGTTACACAGTACCCTGGGCAGGATGGAACTCACAAAATGTTGTACTTTATAGATGGGCCATGGTGTCCTGACTATAATCCCAGCATTCCAGAATATGAGGCAGGAGGCTTAGGAGTTTGAATATAGCCTGAGCTACATAGTGAGTCTAAAACCAAAGCCAAAAAAAAAAAGGGGGGGGGCGGTATGTTGGCTTACATTTATAATTCTGGTAATGATTTAGTCTAAGCCTGGACTACAAAGGGAAAATGGTGTCTCAAATAAATAAATAAACCTGGAGAGATTTTCTTGAACTGAAATTCAGGTCATTTCTGGGGGTACACAATGGGCATCAAATCTACGTCCCTGTGTTTGCTAACTGCGGGCTATACCACTAAGCCACATCTGAGAGCCCAGGAGACTCAACGAGCTTTGAAAACATTCAGAAGAATGTGGCCGATGCATGGACAGACAAAAATATTTAAAAACCACAGGGCGACAGGATACGGCCCACACCTATTCACCAGCTCCCATCGCCTGCCTAAGAACATGAGCTCTGTGCTGGGCTCACAGTTCTCCTTTGAGGCCAGATGTAGGGGAAACATGGCGTTTCTAGGCCATGTGGGGCTGAAGTTGTAGCTTCTTAAGAATGTGGTTACAGATCTGTCCCCACGGGGACAGAGCACCATTCTTCCTTTGTTTCGTGCATGGAACAAATGAAGCCCAGAGTCGCAAGCAGAGATCAGAAGAAAAAAAGAGACCCACCACCAAACAGCGAGAATAATTCCAGATTATTCTCTGCCTGTATATCATCATTAAACACATCTGTATACATGTACACACATCTGTGCGCATGCGCACACATTTCAGCGCTCTTTGGAGCCAGGCATGGTGGCGCACGCCCTGTAACACAGCACCTGGGAGGGAGAAGCAGGAGTTCGAGGCCATCCTCGGCTACATAATGAGTTTGAGACCAGCCTAGGCTACAACCAGACCCAGTCTCAGAAGACCAAGGCCTCTCCCTTCCAAATAAAGCTCTTCACATCTGAAGAGGTCTCCTTGATAGTAACAAATGGTCACAGGGGGTTCAGAAACTCAGAAGTCCCTATGGCAAAATCTGTGCCTTTGGAATTTGAAAACTTTTAGAATTTGAAAACCAGGCTTGGGAGAGAATGAAAACATGGGGCTTTTTTATTTTTGTGCAAGGTCTTACTGAGATGCTCAGACAGGCTATGAACAAAGTCATGATCCTCCTGCCTCAGCCTTCACAGTCTCTATTACCTGGCTTTCAGAGCAGGCCCAGACACAGGGCCAGTTCCTGTTTGCTTTCTGTATTGTTTTTGTTTTGTGTTTTGGTTTTCTGAGACAGGGTTTCTCTGTGTCGCCTTGGCTGTCCTAGAATCGCTTTTAGACCAGGCTGGCCTTGAACTCACAGAGGTCCACTTGCCTCTGCAGTGCTGGGATTAAAGATGTGCACTACCACGCCTGGCTTCTATATTGTTTTATATTGTTTCCATGTTGTGTTTGTTTGAAACAATCTTGGGGCTGGAGAGGGCTCAGCAGTTAAGAGCACACTGTCTCTTCAATTCCCACATGGTGGCTCACCATGTGATCTAATGCCCTCTTCTGGTGTGCAGGTGTACATGCAGGCAGATCACTATTTACATACTAAATAAATAAATAAATCTTAAAAAAAAAAAAATCAGTCTGTAGTCCAGGCTGGCCCCTTTTTTGTTGTTTGAGACATGGTCTCAGATAGCCCAGCCTAGTTTTGTTTTTGTTTTTTCTTTTTGCTTTTTTTTTTTTTTTTTTTTTTTTTTTTTGGTTTTTCAAGACAGGGTTTCTCTGTGTAGTGTTGACCATCCTGGACTCACTTTGTAGACAAGGATGGCCTCGAACTCACAGCAATCGCCTGCCTCTGCCTCCCGAGTGCTGGGATTAAAGGCGTGCACCACCATGCCCGGCTTCTTTTTGTTTTTTTGAGACAGGGTTTCTCTGTGTAGCCTTGGCTATCCTGGACTCCCTTTGTAGACCAGGCAGGCCTCACGGTGATCTGCCTGTCTCTGCCTCTTGAGTTCTGGGATTAGATGCGTGCACCACCATGCCTGGCCCAGCCTAGTTTTGAACTCTATCTGTAGGGGCCTTGAACTTTTTCTTTTTCATATATATATTTACTTATTTATTATTTATTTATTTCATTTTTAATGTGCCTGCATGAGTGTCTGTGTGAGGGGGCCAGATCTTGGAGTTATAGAGAGTTGTGAGTTGCCATGCTGGGAACTGAACCCTAAAGGCTCTGGAAGAGCAGTTAGTGCTCTTATCTGCTGAGCCATCTCTTCAGCCCCAGGCCTTGAACTCTTGATCCTCCCTTCACCTCCTGAGTGCAGGGATCAAAGTCGTGCGTCACAAAGCCTGGCTCATCCTGTTCTATTACTTACACGGGTGAACTTTGATGCAGTGTGGAAGAGGCCCACACACAGCAGAACACCCGTGGCAGGGGTCATTTCAGAACATTTTGGAGGCTGCCTACCTGCTAGCTCTCTCTTAGGGGCCTTTACCATCTCTGTCATTATACTGAAGAGCTCATGTGGTAATTACATGCTCCTAGGCCAGCCTCCTCCACTCTGCTACCGTGCCTGGGGGCCTGCACTGTGTGTTCTGTTTAGCACAGCAGGAGCCAGGAGCATAATTCTAGCATGAGCTCAATACGTGTTTGTGCACAGTGTAATCCTGCAACTGCCAGGGAACAGGGAAGTTTGTTTTTGCTGGGCAGGAGGCATTTGAAAGGGTTTTGTTTGTTTGTTTGTTTTGAGACAGGGTCTCTCTGTGTTAGCCTTGGCTGTCCTGGACTTGCTTTGTAGACCAGATTGGCCTGAAACTCACTGTTGTTTTGGTTTTTTAAAGACTTATTTATTATTTTATGTATATGAGTGAAGTCTTCATATACACCATCAGATCCCATTACAGATGGTTGGAAGACACCATGTGGGTGCTCGGAATTGAACTCAGGACCTCTGGAAGAGCAGCCAGTGCTCTTAATCACTGAGCCATCCCTCCAGCTCTTGAAAGGGTTTTGAAGGAAAGGCTTTGACTTAATTGAGGAGAGGAAAGAAGGCAAGACATATAAAGAAAAACAAAAACACCTCATGAAAAGCCGGGCGTGGTGGCGCACACCTTTAATCCCAGCACTTGGGAGGCAGAGGCAGGCGGATTACTGTGAGTTCGAGGCCAGCCTGGTCTACAAAGCAAGTCCAGGACAGCCAAGGCTAACACAGAGAGACCCTGTCTCGAAAAATCAACAAAACAAAACAACAACAAAAAAACCCCACCTCATGCCGGGGTGGTGGCACACGCCTTTAATCCCAGCACTCGGGAGGCAGAGGCAGGCGGATTGCTGTGAGTTCGAGGCCAGCCTGGTCTACAAAGTGAGTCCAGGACAGCCAGGTCTACACAGAGAAACCCTGTCTCGAAAA